>NW_020664541.1:11540-51264 GCF_002925995.2 Terrapene triunguis | reverse complement strand
TCTACGCAAAAGAATAAATGGACGCAAATCTGACATCAGGAATCATAACATTCAAAAACTACTAGGAGAACACTTCAACCTCTCTGGTCACTCAGTAACAGACTTAAAGGTGGCAATTTTGCAACAGAAAATCTTCAAAAACAGACTCCAACGAGAAACTACTGAGCTTGAATTAATATGCAAACTAGATACCATTAACTTAGGTTTGAATAGAGACTGGGAGTGGCTGGGTCATTACACATATTGAATCTATTTCCTCATGTTAAGTATCCTCACACCTTCTTGTCAACTGTCTAAAATGGGCCATCTTGATTATCACTACAAAAGTTTTTTTTTCTCCTGCTGATAATAGCTCATCTTAATTAATTAGCCTCTTACAGTTGGTATGGCTACTTCCACTTTTTCATGTTCTCTGTATGTATATATATCTTCTTACTATATGTTCTATTCTATGCATCTGATAAAGTGGGCTGTAGCCCACGAAAGCTTATGCTCAAATAAATTTGTTAGTCTCTAAGGTGCCACAAGTACCTCTGGGAAGGTGAGGGATTGGAATAGAGAGAAGAGGTGTCCCTGAGACAAATTCTAGGTTAAGAAGTGGTACACAAGCTGAAAGTATCTGAGAACTGCTCAGGAAGGAATTTTCCCTCAGGTCAGACTGGCAGTAAGATTTTGCTGCCTTCCTCTACAGTGTGGGGTGTGAATTACTTGCCAGAATTATTTGGGTCTTCCTCAATTTCTTGCCACTTTCAGAGGCCTCAGGCATTGGTGTACCTCAGTCCCTCCTATTTCCTGTGGGGCTGTATGCTTTGGTCTAATTCCAGTTGTGGGTTTAGTGTGTGGGTGGTGTTGGTGGCCTGTGACATACAGGAGGTCAGACTAGATGATCTGGTGGTCCCTTCTGGCCTTAAGCACTATTTCTATGACTACCATTATGCCACTTTAGACAGAGGCATGGTCAAGAGATTGGAAAAGAGCACACCACCCGCTCTTGCCCCACAATCAGCTAGGGATATAAATGGATAGCCTAGGCATTGGAGGAGTCAGGGTGGAAGAGGTCTGCTTTTCTGGTTTGTGATTGTCTTTTTTCAGGCAGGCATGGATCTCCTCATGGTGGGTTAATACTGAGAAATGAGCACCAACTTAGATTATATCATGTATGAAGCACTCTTGGAACCGTTAGCAATTATGTTTGAGAACTCATGGAGGACGGCCAAGGTCCCAGCGGACTAGAGAAAGGCAAACACGGTACCTGTCTTTAAAAAGGGGAACAAAGAGGATCTGGGGAATTATAGACCAGTCAGCCTAACTTCAATACCCGGAAAGATACAGGAACAAATTATTAAACAATCAGTCTGTAAGCACCTAGAGCAGTGGTCAGCAACCGGTCGATTGCGATCGACTGGTCAATCCTAGAGGATCTCCCAGTCGATCGTGATCTCTGGTGGTGTAGCGGGGCTGCCGCTAAGGCTTGCTCCCTGTCTGCCCCGACTCTACGCCACTCCCAGAAGTGGCCAGCGCGGCCCCGTGGGCAGGGGTCTCCCTCTGTGCGCTGCTCCGGCCTGCCAAGCACTGCCCCCGCAGCTCCCATTGGCTGGGAACGGGGAGCTGTGGCCAATGGGAGCTGCAGGGGTGGTGTTTGCAGAGAGGGGCAGAGCGTGAAGCCACGTGCCCCCCCCAGCCACTTCCGGGAGTGGCATGAGGCCGGGGTAGGCAGGGAGCCTGCCTTAGCCTTGCTGCACTGCCGACCGGGAGCTGCCCGGCGGGATGCTGCACCTCAACCCCCTGCCCTGCACCCCGTCCTGGAGCCAGCAGCCCAAACCCCCTCCTGCACCCCAACACTCTGCCCTAGCCCTGAAATCCCTCCTAGAGCCAGTACCTTGTACCCCCTCCTGCACCCCAAACCCTTGCCCCACCCCGGAAAGCCCTCCCAGAGCCAGGACCTTGTACTCCCTCCTGCACCCCAACACTCTGCCCCAGCCCTGAAATCCCTCCCAGAGCCAGCACCTTGTATCCCCTCCTGCACCCCAATCCCCTGCCCCAGCCCTGACCCCCCTCCCAGAGCTTGCATCCCTCACCCTCTCCTGCATCCCAACCCCCTGTCCCAGGCTCAGCCCAGAGCCCCCCACTCACACTGCAAACCCCTCAGCCCCAGCCCAGAGCCCGCGCCCCCTCCCGAACCTCAACCCCCTACCCCAGCCCAGTGAAAGTGAGTGATGGTGTGGGAGAGCGAGCGATGGAGATGGGGGGGAATGGAGTGAGTGGGGCGGGGCTTTGGGGAAGGGGCGGGGCCTCGGGGAAGGGAAGGGGTAGATCCTGGATTGCCCTTAAATTGAAAAAGTGATCTTAGGCGTAAAAAGGTTGGAGACCACTGACCTAGAGGATAGAGGGTTATAGGGAATTGCCAGCAGGGATGTGAAACCAACCTAATTTCTTTCTTAGACAGGGTTACTGGACTAGTGGAATGGTGGAGGGGGAGGGAAGGAGTAGACGTGATATATCTTGATTTTAGAAAGGCTTTTGACACAGTCCCACATGACATTCTCATAAGCAAACTAGGGAAATGTGGTTTAGATAAAATTAATATAAGGTGAGTGCAAAACTGGTTAAAAGAGCATACTCAAAAAATAGTCATCAATGGTTCACTGTCAAACTGGGAGGTTATATCTAGTGGGGTCCCGCATGGGTCAGTCCTGGATCCAGTACTATTCAATATTTTCATTACTGACTCGGATAAGGGAGTGGAGAGTATGCTCATCAAATCTGAAGATGACACCACGCTTAGAGGTGTTGCAAGCACTTTGGAGGATAGGATTAGAATTCAAAACAACCGGGACCTTGGAGAATTGGTTTGAATTTAACATGATGAAATTCAATACAGACAAGTGCAAAGTACTTCCACCTAGGAAGGAAAAAAAATCAAATGTCCAACTACATAATGGGGACTAACTGACTAGAAGGCAGTCCTGCTGAAAAGGATCTGGGGTTATAGTGGATCACAAACTGATTATAAGTCAAAAATGGAATACAATTGCAAAAAAGGTGAATATCATTGTGGGATGTATTAACAGGAGTGTTGTATGTAAGATACAGGAAGTAAATGTCCCACTCTACATGGCAATGGTGAGGCCTCAGCTGACGCACTGTGTCCTATTCTGGGCGCCACAATTTAGGAAAGATTTGGACAATCTGGAGAGAGTCCAGAGGAGAGCAACAAAAATGATAAAAGGTTTAGAAAACTGGACCTACAAGGAAGGGTTAAAAAAACTGGGTCATGTTTAGTCTTGAGAAAAGAAGACTAAAGTGGGACCTGATAATCTTCAACTATGTTAAGGGCTGTCATTAAGTAGACAGTGATCAATTGTTCTCCATATCCACTAAAGGCAGGACAAGAAGTAATGGGCTGAATCTGCAGCAAGGGAGATTAGGTTAGACATTAGGAAAAACTTTCTAACTATAAGAGTAGTTAAGCTCTGGAATAGGCTTCCAGGGGAGGTCGTGGAATCTCCATCACTGGAGGTTTTTAAGAAGGAAAGTCTTCAACAGGACTTTTCAACAGGAAAGTCCAGTCTGATGTACTGACTGGACACCAAAACTCCGGTTACCGTGTTGCGCGGGGAGGCGCCGGGTCATTAACCCTTGTCAGCCCCTGCTCAGCGGGGGCTATCTCCTACCTGCAGGCAGGCTCCTTGTCAGGGTGCAGCAGCTCCTGTCCCAGCCCCAGGGCAGAGGGAGACAGCTGGGGGAGAGAGGAGAAAAGGAGGGGGGGGGAAGGGAGGTGGATATGATCAAACGAGCAAGGGGGAAGGAGGGAGAGGAGCAAGTGATGGGAGCGGGTTCTTGGGGGGAAGAGGTGGAGCAGGGGGCAGAGCCTTGGGGTCCAGTTACCAGCAATTAGAAAGGTGGCAACCCTAATATGGATGTGACTATAAGATCTCACCCTAAATTAGAGATGATTTCAGCTTTGGTAAGACTAAGTGATGGAATCTTCTACTTTATCTATCAGTTGATAGGTGCAGGAAAGCAACAATGAAGAGTGTCTAGAAAACTCCTGGCCTGCCTTTCCAGATGGTCCTCCTGGCTCAGGTTTCATTTAAAGCTGAAAACAAGGGGGAGAAAGCAGTAAAGTTTCTTGCAGCTGCCCTTCCCCCACTGCTGACAAGTAAACAACTGTGTGCAGAGATAGTAAACTAATTAGAAACCTAATCCCATCTTCATCTGCAGCCAACATTGCTATGACACCTTCCGGGAGACATGAGAGAAGCCAGGGAATGAGAAGGGAAGAGGAGACAGAAAAACAGTTTGCGAGGGCAAAGAAAAGCAACGCAAATTAATTTTATACATACGGTGGTCAAAGATAGCTCTTAATCCAATGAGATGCTAATGTAGGACATGGATCTTTAAAATATGGGGGGGAAACCCCAAATAAGAAATACTGTTTCTGGAGTGACTATATTAAAAAGAGTCCAGAGGAAAAATAGAAAAGTAACAACTTCTTTCAATAATAAATAAATTCAACTATATGAGCAAGATAGCAGGAAAATTCTGGTTTATTCCAGAATTCCATCCACCTAGTCCCCTAGCAGCATGTGGAGTGGCAATACACTGAACTCATGAAACCCTCAACTAATGAAACACAAGACAGAAGCATTGCATCATCAAAACAATCCCTTCTTAGCTGATCCTATCCTAAGTGCCAGACACTGTTACCTAGCAACTTCAGAGAACCCTTAATTAACCCTTCAATGAGTATCACAAGACACAGCAAAAAGAGACAGAAATAAAGTCTGAAATGACATGGTTTTGTTCCTTTAGTCTATATCATGTTTTAATGTTTATATAGCTTCAGTTTCAAGAGTCAACATTTCAGAGGTCAATAATTTACAGTGATAATTAGCAGAGGGATGGAGATAAACTTTGAGTTTAAAATGAGGGCCAGCCCTGTTAATCAGCAGTATTGACAATTCCAAGCATTTAACAAACAAAACAAAACAAAAAATTCAAGAGCTAAGTCCCCCAAAATCATGAATTTAGCTTTAAAATAATTAAATTTGAAAATAATACATTTTAGATTCCTTTCATTTGTCTTCTGGTGTTGGCGTATTTATGATTCACATTGTCAAGGTTTTGTCCATGACCAAAAATTTACTTAAAAAAAACCAAAAGGCTGAAATTCTCAGATAACTATAACAGGGTTCAAAAAAGAAGTAGATAAATTCATGGAGGAGAGGTCCATCAATGGCTATTAGCCAGGCTGGGCAGGGATGGTGTCCCTAGACTCTGTTTGCCAGAAGCTGGGAATGGGAGACAGGGGATGGATCAAATGATGATTACCCGTTCTGTTCATTCCCTCTGGGACACCTGGCACTGGCCACTGTCGGAAGACAGGATACTGGGCTAGATGGAGCTTTGGTCTGACTGAATATGGCCGCTCTTATGCTAAAAACCTAAATTCAGCTTTAAAAAAAATCAAATATCACTAGGACTCATGAGATAATTGTGAGAGTTGGCAACCCTGATTCAGAGATAGCAAAGTGATGCAGGGCTGTGTAAGGCAAAGAGGATTTTATTGAGCAATATTGATCTCCTGCATTTAGTATTTTCTGACAATTAATGACGGTCTGGGGGAAATGAGAAGCCTTGGAACTCTTAACTAAGCTAGTCAGAAAGGCCTGGTGCCACAAAGGTATTTAGGCTTCAATCTTCCATTGATTTCAATGGATGTTAGGACCCTAAATACCTTTGAGGATCTGGGCCAAAGTGATTTGAAATACCCAGCCCAGTGGTAATTATTGCTATTATAAACCGTGAAAAGAAAATATAAAGTAATTGTTATTCTTTCTACGTTGTGTCTCAAGTTCTGTGCGTTGTTGGGTATTTTGTTTACTGTGGAGCAGAGAAAGGATCATAATCAACTTAACAATCACCCTTCTTTCTGAATTTTTACCTAATGTTCTTACAAGGAACACCTCAGGTTACTATAAGTGAAAGAAATTGGACAGAAAATATAGTTTTCCCTATGTTTCCAGTTTGTTTACTTTGTTCATCTGACAACATTTTGGTGTCTAGTTACCTTTACTGTTTCTCCGGAATGGTCATTTCTGCTGTTTGTGTGGGTCTTTCACACAGCAACACAAGGAGAGACAAACACTTTTTTAAAATAGGACAATGTGACAGTAAACATTGACAGGTGGTCTTAGAGGCAGATATAGTACCTGAGACATTTACTCATTTAAAAAAAAAAGACTAGATTTCATGCTGTGTCCTTTTAATAGCTGAGACACAGTGAAAATGGGAAACCTGGACTTCATTTTCAGCCTTTTTGTCAGGGGCATAACAGGAGAATCCAAACTTCACCCAACTTTGGGCTGCAACGAACTTGCCCAGAACTTGAGGGTACACCGAATTTGGATTAAATGAAGCAGATTGCAGCCATCCATCTTTATATTTAATATGGTACTGTTGCTCACAGTAATTATAGGTTCCAGCATGCAATGCTCTACACCTCTGTCCTGACTCAAAGAGCAAGAACAGGAACATTGATCAAGATGGAACATTGTATGCTGGAATCTATAATCTCTGTGGACCACATCCCCCTATTAAAGATGAGGTTGGCTGTATGCTACATTATATTACAGAACGTCATGACTCATACCTGTCCTAGAGGCTGCACTTTGTCTTGTCTTGGCTTACAATGCCCTTTATATTGCAGTCTCTGCTGTCTGGTGTCGTGTGAGTCTA
This sequence comes from Terrapene triunguis, assembly GCF_002925995.2. Lineage (NCBI taxonomy): Eukaryota > Metazoa > Chordata > Testudines > Emydidae > Terrapene > Terrapene triunguis. Next base: position 44,523 of record NW_020664541.1, on the reverse strand, counting down.
TGAATATATCCTTCTTCAAATGCAGGGCCTCACTGTTTTCAGCTCAAAATCTTCCTAATGCTGCTAATCTCATATTAACAGCCTACTGACACAGCAGACACCAGGAGAAACAGAGATTGCCAGAGACCAGCTCTCTGGCCCTGTGACCGTGTGCTGGTCAGATCTGGATTAATACTTGAAGAGATTTACCCCAGGAAGCCTTGTTACACGTGCGTGTATCTCTAACATGCTTTGAGCTACTGCAGGAGAGGGGAAGCATGGAACCTATGAGTTTACAGATGGTAAACATGAAAATAAAGACCCTCGGACAACTCAGGCTCATTTCATTTGTTTTTCTGCATAAAAATCACAATTATAGGGAACAGAAATCCTTCCCTTCTCAGCTAAGGGGCACCTAGGCAGAGACGGACATCCCACATACGACACAAAATGCATTATGATGTACCCCAAAACAACATCTCCCTCTTACTGTACAAAACTGACAGCTGATCTCCCTGAATTTAATCCTTTCTAATACCACAATCCGTTTTCTGGAAATTAGGCTTTGTCTACATGGGAAAGTTTTATTGGTATAAACTCACATATGAATTTAAACTGATAGTTATATTGGTATAACCCACCATGGAGGCACTCTGAATCCACTGTAAGTGTGGCCTCTTTTATTTTGGTTTAGCTTAAAAATAGCTACACTTATACTGGAATAAGTGTCCACGTAGAAGCATTACACCCCGTATAACTATACTGGTATAACTGGTAAAACTTTCCTATGTAGACAAGGACTCCTTCTGAAAAATAAAATAATCTCCCAGAAACTGCTATGCTGATGTTGGCTTGTCTCTGATAGGGTTGCCAGTTTTGGTTGGGCGTATTCCTGGAGGTTTCATCATATGACATAATCTTTAATTAAAGATTAATATTTAATTCCTGGAGACTCCAGGAAAATCCTGGAGGGTTGGCAACTGTAGTCTCTGAGTCAGGACTAATCTCCCTAAAAGATCAACATATTTTAATTTTGCCTGGTAAACTGCCAATGAAATAAGTGAACCTGTTATTGAGTTACTGTACTATTGTGTGTGGAACTAATGGTGACAGTAGGAGGTTTGCCTTCAAAGCACCATACTGTCCCCTGTAGGAATAAAGAAAGAAGTACAAAAACATTTCCCCATGCCTTACAGAGCAGAACTGAACTTTTATTCCATCACTTACACTATGATGCCTACCAATCCAGCTGAGCTTCTTGAAAGATCAGCCTGCATCTCATGCAAACCTTTGGTTTAAAAACAACTCTGCCTCTCTCCTGTTTTCTATACCTGTAATATAATTGTATTATTGTTGTTGCTTTTATTTCTTTTCCCTTTTCTTTATTAGCAGGGACATTTGCATGGAAATAGTCAGTCACTTAGGAGCTGATCTCCTGCTGCTTATTTTCACTTCCCCCTCCCCCTGAAACAATGATCCTCTGTTTTTAAAATCACACTCATCCCCACAGCAACCACTCTAATGTCACCAATACAACACTGCTCTCTCCTTCCAAGGACCAAAATATTCTTGGCTGTCCTCCTTAAATGACACACTTGAACAGTATATTTGCATATTGCTAACTTACCTCATGTTCATGCTCTCTCTCTTGCTCCCTGTCTGATTCTCAGTGGGGACTATTCCGCAACTGTTTGCCTCTTTCAAAATTGATTCCTTCTCCATATTTGGGAATTTGTGTTGGGCACTAACTGGTACAACCCATTCTCTTCCCACAGTGCACACTGGGAGTTATAGTTTCCAGCAAGGAATGTTGTTTTCCAACATGCAGACAGCCAGCAAAGGCAACAGAAAGAAAGATGTCTGAGGATGACCCTTGTTTTCCTTCTTAATTATAACCCATCCCCCCTTTTAACCGTGTTTTAATCCTCTGGTTTGTTATACCTTCTCCTCCTCAATTATATGTATCTAGGTTTTCATACTGCAGTCATCACCATGGCATATGAGTGCCTCACACAACAAAGCACACATTAAAGACCCTACTACATTCTAGTTTGGTAAGTGATGCTATTGCACAATATGTTTATCTCATTATGGAAGGGAGCAGGTGCTCCTCTTTGCCTGTGCTACGTAATTATATGCAAAAACCAGGATAGGGCAACAGTAAAGCTGATACATTTCAATCACACTACCCCTCCAATCAGAAACATGAGAGTTAAATCCCCCTTAAAGCCTTTTCTCTGCCACCTTAGGCATATGCGTTGCATTAATGACTTTCATTAAATGATCACACACAATAGTGGACAACTAGCAAACATACAAAACAGCATAACTTATCCTGCCTCTCAGCTGGAAGTATATGGTTGGAGGCAGTTTTCTCATTGTGTAATACTGATTTATGTTCAAACTGCGCTATTTTCCATAATAGTTAAGCATATGTAGTATTTTATATTACTGCATGTACACTGTGAGGTCATGTAATGAAGGAGGCAATTGTAATGCCCACACTGCAGCTCATTGGACAAACCGTTTCATCCTTTTTAAAAAGTACTGTAGTAGTGAATGCATGAATACTCATGCACAAAAAGGATTCCTGAGGAGATCTGATGGCGTGTAGTACAATGTAGGGAGAAGAAGCCCTGGAAGGCTTGCATTTATCTAGTATATCAGGAAGCTACTGGCCTTGAGTACACCACCATCCTTTTAACAACTTTCCAAGAAGCACCACTGATAGGTTTCAGAGGGAGCCAGCCACATGCTGCCACAATACAGGGCCCTTGAGGATCATGGAGGAGAAACAGGAAGAAAAACAGGAATTCCTTCAAAAAAGAAACTGTGCATTGTGCCCAGATCCAACATATTTCACAGTGTAAGCCCTGCCCCTTTCTCTCAAGTCTGCTCCCTGCTAGTGTTTTTGTTTATTTATTTAGAGAGAGAAAGCTTGGGACCTCAACTTTAGCTAGTCAGCTTTTGCCAGTTAATGGAGCAAACTTCAACCTGACCCCGAACTCTGAGTTTGGCTACTTTAAAATAACTGTTCTCTAGGTCCTTGAAAACTGTTTGGTTGAGTAAATGTATGTTGTTAGGGCGACACCTTGTGACTAAACAGAAGAAATGCAGTCTCCTAGTCCTCCTGATTCCGGCTTCTTTGACTCTCCTGCTTACCAGTGGAGCTGAAGATGGAAACTTTGGCTTGGACTCAGTTCTTTTATAGGAGAAGTCTTGGTGGCCAGAGAAGTCAAAGATTTTGATAAGCTTTGTGTCCTTATTTGAACCAAAGGCAAACTCTGAGACTCAAGCCCTTTGAGACTCATCACTAAGATAGAGATACATACCCTATCCTACATCAAGAAAACTCTTCTCTCTCATGCATACACAGACTTGCAACATCAGATCTTCCTCTCTTCCAGGGCTGGTCATGTCTTTTCAGCATGCCACCACTGCATTCAAACTGGGATTTATAGACAGAAATGCATAAGCGTGCCATCTTGAAGTCAATCCTTTCACGATACAAGATAATCCCTACATTTCTCTATAACATAGTTCACTTTAGAAACTTTTCAGGACGGTATGTGCATGACTCTCTGAGCACACTTTTGATTGGGAATGATCCTTCACTACATGTATTACAATATAGTATTAACTTCAAGGACTTAAAATGCAATATATTTGCAATGTGGCCAAGTTAGAGTGGCTATGAGCACCATGCTGCCTTTTACATTTGATTGGTTCTAGCCAGCTCTGTCCCTTTGTCTACAGAAGACATAAATTTTCCAAAAAATAATAATAAGATAATATAGACTTGCAAAATTCAATTCCCCCACTCTCGCACAGCAAATATTTTTTGTTTTTGGAAGGTAACTTTTTTATTATAATTTACCTTCCTGGTAGTAGGTGAGAGGGTCTTGTGTGTGAGCAGGTAAATGTTCATGACAATTTTGTATGGCTTACATAATGATGCTTTGCACAAACAGCCCTTTTCAGCTGTAGTGATAAAGAACTTTACAAATCGGGTAACAGAGGATAAGTGACCTGATTTTTGAGGATGCTGATCACCCACAACTCCCCTAGAGCTCCCACTGAGTTCCAATTGCTCAACATTTTTGACAATCTGGCCATACGTGACTTTCTTAAGGTCACATAGCAAGTCAGTGACAGAGAGAAGAACAGAACCTGGAACTCCTGATGACTCCCATTATCAGTTTCAGTCATCTAGAGTGACCATAGCTGCCCCATGTTCAACGAGTAGTATCTCTCTGATACAATAACTACCAACAGTAATAGCTTTTAAAAACACTTAAAGGGCTTCTGTCTGGATTCCAGAGAACCTGCTTTTTTCTTTAAATAAGTCATCCCCACCCCCCTGCTCTATTGTGTTCTAATGCAGTATAACAAAAGCTAGCTCTTTACAGCAATTGTGGAATTTCAGGCACCCAGGGCCTGATTTTCAGAGATGCTGAATTCCAGTTGATTTCTCGTATGCTTGTGGATGCTCAGTACCTCTTAAAATCAGGTCCCAAGTCCTGAAGGGTCAGTTGTGTCATCCCAGGTGGGCCCAGTGAGTTTTGAAATCCTCACTTTCATGGAAAGCTGTGGCTTGGCATTTGCTGCGTTCAGGGCTTCAGAGTCCACACCCATCGCAGCTCAATGAAGATTTACTCTGCCATAAAGAATGGAGAAAATCAACAGATAAAGTGATTCCATTTCTACAGCCATCCGAGGGAAAGTGGGCCAGCCCTTCCCACCCCTGCTCAGCATAACCCCTGGAACCTGAATCTAAACTCTACATCTACAAACCCCTCACATCCTCTCGGCTCAGTTTTAAATCTTAGAGCAGACGGCATTCTGCTTGATTTCCTCCTCCAATAGCAGAACCGTGACCCAAAGAAACTACAATTCCCATAATCCTCTGCACAGGGTTGGAGCGCAGCGAGGCGAGCGCGTAGGCGGGGAAGATTGCCATGCCCCAAGCTTTTCGGAAACGCAGCAAACATGGGCTCCCCCTGATCTGGGGGTCCGGGCTGTGACGGCTGGCTTTGCACGCTGCGCCTGGACCCAGCGGGCATAAGCCGCAAGCCAGGACCCAGCACCGATCGCAGCCGCAGAGCGCCAGCTCGGTGCATGCAGGCTCTCGGGCCCCGCGCAGCGTGCGCTGTAAAATCGCGCAGAGCCGCCCGTTGCCGCTGCGCGATTTTACAGCGCACGCTACGCGGGGGCCGAGAGCCTGAGTGCACCGAGCTGGCGGTGCATGCTGGAGCTTGAACCCGCGTGTGGGAGGATCCAGCCCGGACGTGCACAGGGGGGCGCTCCGGGAGCAGCTGGGTCACAGCAGCAAGCGATGGCTCCGAAGGAGATCGGGGACAGGATTCAAAGGCACGTAGCCAAGCCCAGAAGCTAACAGCCGCCACTCCCCGGGCACCATGAAGAACGACTTGCCTGTGTCCTCAGCTGGGCTCAGCGGGCCGGCAGGTTTCCTCAGGAGCAGCGAGCCTCTGTCCTTGTCTCCCGTGCCAGCCCCAGCGACCTCTTTGCTGGAGGAGGCTGCGGATTTGCTGGTGGTGCACCTGGACTTTGCTGCTGCTCTGGACAGGTGTGAGCGGGGCTGCGAAAGCCTGGCCTCGGACCCTGACTGTGAAAGGTACGGGGGGGGGAGGAGGGGGGCGAGTTCCCAGTCACCCCGGGCATGGACCAAAGGAGGTTCCCGCTGCTTAGTTATTCAGGGCAAACGCAGGCCGGGACTGTGCAGCCGGTTCCCTGCGACATCTGCTCAGATCCAAGTGCAGACGAAATCTGTTCCAGGTGACTCCTGGACAGAAAAGTCTTGGCTTTTGTTTGTGACCACACTGGACTACAGTAGGCCTGAGATGTTTGACAGGACTCAGCTAAGAGCTAATGTATCAGTGTAACATCTGTTCAGTCCTGCCTTCGGGGACTCCATTGTGAACTCGTAGAGGGATGTATCGACACTGAATATTTTTAATCAATCCCTTTGAAATATTTTGCTTAGAAACAGTTCTGCTACTGTGGGTTCTGGGGTTCTGGTTTTGGATTTTTTTTGCCCCTTTTCCCCCCTCAACCTTCTACTTGGGTAGAGTTGCAAGCAGGGCTTTGGAGCTGTGCTCCGGCTCCGCTCCAGCTCCAGGCAAAAACCTGCAGCTCCCACTGCTCCAGAGCTGCTCCGCGCTCCAGCTCCGGGCTCCGCTCCAAAGCCCTGGTTGCAAGTGTTACTGGTCAGTCAGTGCTGTTATCTTTTGTATGACACATAAAGGAGAGATCCTTGATCATCTTTGGTAGTTAAAAATTTCATAGCAGCATTTTTTACAGTAGTGAGAGTGTTAATATTGGTGTCTTGGCCAAATTCTGATTTGTCTAATTAGTTTTTAACTCCTCCATGCTGTTTCAGTTGGAAATAATACATTATTTCTTGCTTTCAACACTGAAGTGGGATCTAATGTTGCTGTTCTCTATACAAATAGCTGATTTGTTTCACCCAGCAGTAACTGTATGTCATAGGTAAGGGAAATGATTCCTGTAGATGAAGTACTTGGAGATCCTTGAGAATCAAGGCATTTTGATAATAATAGTTCTAAGAATGTATAAGAACTCAGAAAAATGAAGCGTGGGACTATTGATCACGCTTTATATTAAGGTTCTATTTATAAAGGATTAATGAATGATTAGTGCATGTTTTAGTAAATGGTTAATGTATTGTTTTAGAGTGCAAGTCAATACATGACTTATAGCCATCTATAACACTTACTGACATGCTTATAACTCTGTTTGCATTTTAATATGGCTAAATACATCTAGGAACAAAGAATGTAGGCCATACTTGCATGATGGGGGACTCTCTCCTGGGAATCAGTGACTGAAAATAATTTGTGGTTCATGATGGATAATCAGCTGAACATGAGCTCCCTGCGTGATGCTGTGGCCAAAAGGGCCAATGTAATCCTTGGATGCATAAGCAGGGGAATCTCAAGTAGGGCTAGGGAGACTATTTTATCTCTGTATTTGGCATTGGTGGGACTGCTGCTGCACTACTGTGTCCAGTTATGGTGTCCACAATTCAAGATGGATGTTGATAAATTGGAGAAGGTTCAGAAAAGAGCCACAGTAATGATTAAAAGAGCTGAATCTATTTAGCTTAACAAAGAGAAGGTTAAGGGGTGACTTAATTACAGTCTATAAGTACCTGCATGGAGAATATTTAATAATGGATGCTTCAGTGTAGCGGAGAAAGGTATAATATGATCCAATGGCTGGAAGTTGAAGCTAGACAAATTCAGACTGGAAATAAGGCATATCGTTTTAAGTGTGAGAGTAATTAACCATTGGAACAATTTACCCAGGGTCATGGTGGATTCTTTATCACTGACTATTTTAAAATTAAGATTGGATATTTTGCTAAAAGATATGCTCTGGGAATTATTTTGGAGAAGTTTTATGGCCTGTGTTGTACTGGAGGTCAGACTAGATGATCACAATAGTCCCTTCTGTCCTTGGAATCTAGGAATTTCTCTTACTATTTATCTCTGTAACATGCTTAGAATATCTATAATTTGTTAGCCCTTTATAAATCACTGTATTTAGGGATAGTTTTGTTCCTTTGTCTATTACTAGGGAGATGCATAGAAACAGAATCTGAGTGCCTTAGGTCTTCTAGTCTTGTTGCTCATTTCCCCCCCCCCCCATCTGAAGACAAAAGTACTCCTCCTGCTCCTCTTCATTTCCAAAGCTGTGTACCTAATACAGGTTTATGATTTGTGGTGGAGGAAATGAACAGCTGGAACAGATGAACTCTTAAGGGACTTACGCACAGCTCCTCCAATGTATTCAGGCCTGTAACTCTCATTTCTCTGGGAGCCCTGCCAATCAACAGATCTGGTCTAGCTCTGCTTTGCTTGTTAGTTATGATGAGTTCAAAAGCCATCAGAATGATGTAGTTTACTGAGCTTATTATGCCCCATGAGAATATAGTCCAGAGGTTCTTATGGTACTACTAGATACTAGACGACCCACAAACATATTTAAAAGTGGGGTGGGGCATGAAGATGAGAATTCCCTGGAAGAACGTGTGTAAGATAGCATTGGAATTATGTTAGGATTAGTCACAACAAGGATAGAGCCTATACTTGTTACCTGGCCGAAGAGCCAGGGAGGGACACTATTAAAAAAAATCCCCCCAGATGGGAAAGGAGTGGTTTAGGTTGATATTTTACTTGATATATTACAGTTGCACCGAGAGACCCCACTGGCGATGAAGGCCCCATTGTGCTAGGTGCTGCACAAACACACAGCCTATGTCAAAGAGCGGACGGTCTAACTAGACAAGACCAACAAAGGGCGTGAGGGAAGAAGTAGAATCCTCATTTTATAGGTGGGGAACTAAGGGCTTGTCTACACTTAAAATGCCACAGAAGCATAGCTGCATCGCTGTAGCATTTCAGTGAAGCCTACGCCAATGGTAATCCACCTCCTCAAGAGGCAGTAGCTATGTCTATGGGAGAATTCTTCCGTCAACCGATCACTTTCTACACTGGGGGTTAGGTTGGTTTCACTGCATCACTCAGAGGTGTGGATTTTTCACACCCCTGACTGACTTAGTTATACCAACCTAATTTCCTAGTGTTGACCAGGCCTGAGGCAGAGAGAATGGTTGAATCACTGACTCTGTGTCGCACAAGCAGGGCGAGGAACTGAACCCAGTTTTCTTGAATTTTTATCTAGGTTTGGAATCTCTTACAATCACAATTTCAACACATTGTCAGTCCTAAAATAATAATGATGCCAATAGTCCTTGTCATGATTTCTAGTCACCAAACCATTACTAGAGGCTAGATTGTTAAAAGCCTAAACTAATTTACAGGTACATTTGTCTTGGTTTGGCTGCTTTAATATCTGTGAATATAGACAACTCCTGATTAGTATGAAAAGGGGTCTGTGCATAATTGAGAGATGTGGGACTACTGCTGGAGATGTGTAACAAACATGTCCTGCAAAAAAGGCTGAACGTTGTCTGTGCTTTTGGGGAAAAGCTACTGAGGAGGAATTAGAAAGCCCTCAACATCAGATGTGTCAGGCAGGGAAGGACTTTGAAACAGCATTTCTCACAAGTGCTCATTTGGCCTGTCTTGTCCATTGGACAGCTCTGCAGAAGTGAAGTGCTCCCTGTGCATTGTGGGGATCCAGGCCCTGGCAGAGATGAACCGGTGGAGAGAAGTTCTGTCTTGGGTCCTACAGTATTACCAGGTCCCTGAACGTCTGCCTCCAAAAATTCTGGAACTGTGGTGAGTAATTATCTGTACTTTCCGGATATGTTCTGCCTAAAATACCCAGGTTCCACAACCTATATGTGTAGCGTGCTGTATGGGGTTCTAGTTGGGCTTTTTCCTCCATGTCCCTCCTTCTTTCTTGTCATCTCCCCCTGCACAAGAGGGGGGCCAGGCACAGCTGTTCAGAGGGAACCTTTTCAGAATGAAAGAACAGAGCTGAACTTGGTTTTCTGCAGCATCTTTCATTTTCAAGGAATGCCACAGTGATAGGTTAGAGGTTATTTTGCCTCTTCCGCAGCTTTGCCTCTTCCACAGCTAGAGACACTGGAACCTGTTAGTGTGAGAAGGGATGTTGCCCTGACACCAAGATCACACATCCCAGGTGTTATGTGATCTTCATCTAGCACCTGTAGTCAGGCATTGGTTTAACATCGCCACTAGAATACGTTGCCTCAAACAGTGCAGCATCTCCCTAGTGCTCTACTGCAGTGAAAGACATGTTGTTCCCTCCTCTTCTTCACTAGCAGGGCTAGACTACTGTGACTGTCTCCTGACTGAAGCTAACAGAATGTTAGGAACCATTAGGAAAGGGATAGATAATAAGACAGAAAATATCATATTGCCTTTATATAAATCCGTGGTACATCCACTTCTTGAATATTGCATGCAGATCTGGTCACCCCATCACAAAACAGACACATTGGAATTGGAAAAGGTACAGAGAAGGGTAACAAAAGTGATTAGGGATATGGAACAGCTTTCGTATGAGGAGAGATTAAATAGACTGGGACTTTTCAGCTTGGAAAAGAGACGACTGAGGGGGAACATGATAGAGGTCTATAAAATCTTGACTGGTGTGGAGAAAGTGAATTAGGAAGGGTTATTTACTCCTTCACATAACACAAGAAGTAGGGGGTCACCCAATGAAATTAATAGGCAACAGGTTTTAAACAAACAAAAGGAAATACTTCTTCACACAGTGCACAGTCAACCTGTGGAACTCCTTGCTAGGGGATGTTGCGAAAACAAAAACAAAAAAAGGGTTTAAAAAAAAAAAAAAAAAAAAGAACTCAAGTTCATGGAGAATAGGTCCATTAATAGCTATTAGTCAGGATGGGCAGGGATGCAACACCATGCTCTGAGCGTCCCCAGCCTCTGTTTGCTAGAAGCTGGTAGTGGACGACAGGGGATGGATCACTTGATGACTACCTGTTCTGTTCAGTCCTTCTGAAGCATCTGGCATTGGCCACTGTCGGAAGACAGGATACTGGGCTAGATGGACCTTTGGTCTGACCCAGTATGGCCATTCTTATGTTCTCATAGGAATCCTTGTGATGAAAGATGCAGTGGCACCTGACCTATAAATAGCCAAAGAACCACTTCATCAATTAATGGAATGAGATTATAGTAAATACCTATGAAAAAATCCAGAATCTTCTCTTTATCAGAAGTGTGTTTTTAAATTCAATTTTTAGCAGGAAGAGAAAAAGAGTGCTGCAAGAAGTTGAATATATAAAAGTATTAAGGACGTATTTACAGGGCTTTCCACCTATGAATCTCAAAGCACTTTACAAAGGCAGGCAAGTACCATTCCAAGTGATTGCTGGAGCAAATCTAGTCTCCCTTGGAAGTACAGGCGTCTTAGAAGAAGGTGTGCAGGAGTCTTATTACTGAGAGCATGGAGTTGTGGAAGGGTTTGGCCTCTCTAGGAAGGAGGGGAAAATGGATTTGATACTTGTTATGGAGGAGGTTGAGGAGGGCTTGGCAGCTGTGGAAAGGGGGTTGGGTGCTGAGGATCGTGATTAACCAAGCCTGAGCGGAGAGTATTATTCAGAGCTATGAAAAGCCACATGCAGCTTGAGAGCCTTAAATTGAGTGTAATGGGTCTCGGGACGTTTGATTCTCTGATTACTGCATTTCACCCATTAGTCAAATCTGTGTATTTGCCAGCCTCATGACCCCTCATGTCAAAACCCAAAGGGTCCGAGAACTGCCCAGTAACGTACTGCCTGATGTGTCTTGTTACGTCATGAATTTTGTGGCCTTAGCAAAGACTCAGACCCTGTGATGCCCTCAGTAAGTGCAGGGAGAAGGTCCTATGTCACCACCAGTGAAGAGCATGTGTTTAAGATGATAATATCTCTTACATCTTAACAGTGACTGCTGCTCCCTTTGCTCCCTGCATCAGGTGATGAAAGGCTGGGAACGTTGCTGGGGGAGGAAGGAAGCTTGGCCTCTGCGGGTGTCTACACTGCACTTGGGAGGTGTCATTCCCATTGTAGTAGATAGACTCGCCTTAGCTCAGCTCAAGCTAGTGCACTAAAAATAGCAGTATGGAGATTGTGGCGCTGGTGATAGCTTGGGCTAGGCATCCGAATCCCAGCCCCACCCCCCTTGGGTCCAAGCTCGGGTGGCTAGGCCAAGCTGCCACCAGTGCTGTAGCAGCTACACTGCTGTTCTTAGTGCAGTAGCTCAGCCTGAGAATCACGCTGGGAATCACACCTCCCTGCTGCAATGTAGGCACGTGCTGAGGGGTTGCGTCATATTGCTTTCTAGGGACTCCCTCCCGCTCTGCGTGGAGTGCAGATTGTCACGGAGAGATCTATGTCCAGTTCCAGTCATAGATGACTGAAGTTGGTAACTGTAAGTGATCTCAACTTTGCAAATAGATTGTAGTGTAACATTCATTTTTTCTTGCATTCTAGCATCCTTTTGTACAGCACAGTGAAGGAGCCCCATGTGATGTTGGAAGTTGACAGTTATTGGCTGAGAGATCTAACCAATCAGAACCTGCCTTCGTATGGTACCTTGATGGAGTTGCATCTGTTGCATGTGTTGCTTCCCCTTGGACAATTTGTGGAGGCAGAGGAGCTGGTACAGGGCTGTGACGCTTTCAACAAAGAGCAACAACTTGAGGCCCTGAGGACCATTAACGAGAGGAAGTGTCAGTGGGTGCAACAGGAAGAGACACAGTCAGCCCCTGAAGAGCAACCAGCCACAGCGAGGGATAAGCTGTTAGGTAGGCGCTCTCTCTAAACCTCACAATCCTGCTTTCCTCTTCCGAGGTGTAGAAGAGGGAGCCATTGAACTTGGGCCAAATCACTCTTTATTTGTATTTAGACTTATGTTAAGTGTTTTACCTACTTGCTCTTGGTGCTTTCACTAGAGTTAAAACTCACAATGTCGAAATGCAGCTCAACACATACAATCTACAGATTGCCCCTCCCCCTCACATAACCACTGTCTGCTAATAAATAATCATTCATCTCAGCCCCCTTTCTTGTACCCCAGATCCCTCAGCTAGGCTCCTTCCCAAATGTTCAGGAGAAAAGATGGACTTTGCAGCATGTCCAGAAGGCCAGCAAATCCGGCAGGTTGAGAGGAGAAGCGAGTTTCAAATCTAAAAGCCCTTCACAGAAAACTGTCCTGTGAGTAGCCTTCTCCCATCTACAGTGAGGGAGTTGCAGTTCTGCAGCCCTCACAACAGTGGCATCATTTTAGGAGGGGAAGAGGTGGTACCTCAACAAACCCAAACTACTTAAGGGCTTTTAAATTAAAATAAAGACCTCAAACTGTGCTTGGAAATCCACAGTATTCCAAGCTCCCCATGTCTGTTTAGTGTTTGACCTCTCTGCTGGATGCCAATTGCAGTGGTGTTTTTTTGGTGGGATTTGGATACTTGTCCACTATGAACTGATCTGAAAGCTACCCACTTATTTCCACACATCAAGCTGCCATTACATGGGTTGATTGTTCAGTTCTCAGTACTGTCGGAGAATAACAGAATTCTCACTTTTTGTTTGGGTACAGCAAGTCAGATACTTTATTTTCTTTCTCTCTATCAATTGCATAGAGGGAGAGAGCTAAGCAGGTCTCTCAACAGGTAAACAATTACAGCAAGCATTTATACCTTTTGTTACAGACAATAATGAGCAACAGCTGCATTTTGTTTATACATAGGTCATTCTGATATCTTGTTTTGCTCACTAATGTAGACTCTTAGTCTACATTCCATATTATCTACACAAGGTCGCAACAACTTCACACAGTTCTTTCCCACTCGCCTCACACATTCCTCGCTTCTACAAATCTCGCGTTATTAGGGTTACAGTTAGCCTGACTCTTGCTAACAAACTGTCATGCATTGCATCCCCTTCCTGTCAGTTCTTTCTCTGCTTCCACAACCCCCCCTTTTGTACTCGTTTCATAGGCAGCCCAGGTTGCAGTGGCTTCTACCTTATTAGTTAGAAAATTGCATTACTACAGATGCTTTCTGGCTTGCTTCCAGATCCAAAGCTATCCACAGCTTAAAGATTCTTACTTAAAAAAGGTCACAGTACCAACTAGGGCTAGATTCAAACTGGTGCTTTAGAAGGAAGAGCTCTGTATCCACTACCAGTTTTACCTCTCTCTTTTTTATTAGGCCCAGTTGGATGACTGTACAGCCAGTTCCCCTTTCTTAACCTATCCAAGGTTGGTAGTGACTGAAAGTCTTATGGAAGTGGTTTCAGTTTCATCAAATTTCTAGGTCTCAAAATTCCATCACAGCTGGCACTAGTTTGTACCCATTTCTGCTGCAGCAACAGGAGCAGCTACCCAACATACTATTAGGCCTGGTCTACACTTAAAATGTAGGCTGACCTAGCTACAGTGCTCAGGGGTGTAAAAAAAAGCCACACCCCTGTGCACCCTGACTATGCCAACCTAACCCCCAGTGTAGACACAGCTAGGTTGACGGCAGAATGCTTCCATTGACCTAACAACAGTTGCTCAGGGAGGTGGATTTCCTAGAGTGATAGACAGACCTCATCTGTCACTGTAGACTGCATCTACACTACAGGGTTATGCCAGCATAGCTATAGCGCCATATCTATGTTATGCTAGTTTCCATAGCGTAGACATGGCCTTAGTCTGCTGGCTTAGTGGGTATTAACTGTTAACTAACAATATTGCCAGGGGATGTTCCTTCTGACCTCTAACATGGCATGTGCATAAACAAATGCTCTTGCTTGATAAGAATTGCAAGGGCGAAGTTTATCTTTCACATTGGCAAAGACTAAGGCAATTTTCTAGTTTTTAAAATATACACCTCTACCCCGATATAACGCTGTCCTCGGGAGCCAAAAAATCTTACCGTGTTACAGGTGAAACCGCGTTATATTGACCTTGCTTTGATCCGCTGGAGCGTGCAGCTCCGACCCCCCCCCCGGAGCGCTGCTTTACTGCGTTATATCCGAATTCATGTTGTATCGGGTCACATTATATCAGGGTAGAGGTGTACTACAGAAGAAATATGTAAAAACATGCAATTAAAACTTAAGACAGATGACATTTCCTCTAAGGGCTTATGTAGTTGCCAGTGTGAACTTTCTACCATCTTCCCATGAATAATTTTCTTATTGTATTCTCATTTTTTGAGCCCATGTAGTAGAATCTATGGGTGGAACTTAAGTACCTATTAGACCTAAGAATTCCCAATTAATCCAGGTATTCTTGTCTCCAGGGGGCTCCAGCACCTGGAGAGGGCATCCCTCCCTTATGGGACATCAGTATTGATAATTGTATAAAGTCCTTTGGGTACAAGCTTCCCACAAAGCTTCCTCCTCAGTAACAACTACCATAAAGCTTTTAGAAGGAAAGCAGGAAAAGAAAGCAACACACCTCTGTTAATAGTGGCCCATCTAGGAAGTCATGTGGATTGCAGGAGCCAATGTGATGTTACATCCTTGCTAATAACAGACAGGCCAGGAGCGCTTGAGGAGCCCAGGGATGAACAAAGTGTTCCTCTTCTAATAGCTGCCCTGTCATGGGGTGCATCACTCACCAGCGGGCTGGCACCTCCTCCCGGCCACTCTGGAGATTAGCTGGAGGCCACCACCCCCATCCATGGCTTGCACATCATCACTCTGTCTCCGCATCTGCCAGTGGCCCCTCTTGCAGCCTCAGGAACCACAGCACCCTCTTCGTGACTTGACCCTCCAGCTGTGTCCCCATCCATGTTCTCCCCCCCTCCCCCCTTCTAGGGGTTAGTGTCTCAGTCCATCCACTACTCCTGGTCCCAACCCAGGGAGTTTACAGATAGCAGCCTCTTGCTGTGACTCTTTAATTTCTCCCAATGCTGCTAAGTTTCCCTGGCTACTTCCCCGTGACCCCAGCATCTTCTTCGCCCTAACCTCAGGACATGCAACTACCCAGCCCCAGCAGCCAATCAGGAGCTCTATCTTGCTCCCCCATCTCTGTGAGTTGTTGCTCTGTTCAAGGTGCCGCAGGTCTTTCAGCCTACTAGAGACACAGTCCTCACTCCTTGAGCTCCCAGCAGCAACTTACTCTGCTCTACCCTGCAGCTCCTTTTATGTGAGCTTGCTTGGCCCTGATTGGTTGTTCCCTGCAACTCCTCCCTGATTGGCTGCACTCACGGGACCACTCGGAGGACTCACCTCCACTGCTCGCTGCTGAGGTTAACCCTTCCTAGTCCAGTGTGGGGCAGACACCCAATCACATGCTCCATTGAGATAGCTTTTGGAACCCAGCAGCTCTTCTGTGCAGTCTTATTTTCCTTGCCCCTTCCTTTAACCACCTCTTGTACTTGTATTCCAGGCTCTGTGTCCCGAAAGTTATTGACCATATTAACAGTGCTGCGTAGAGCACTGGGATCCATGTCAAGCCACTTCTGTTCCAGCCCTTACAAAAAGACGCTCTTGGCTGCTCTCATAGTATGCCTTGTTGTGGTGAGACTAGACCCGGGTATGTGATTAAGGCTTCAGAATGTTTTGTTATCTGTCTTATGGTTATGAACAAGAAACTGGGAATTGCGAGCGTTGGGCTTGGAAGAGGAACATTTATTCAAGCCTCTCCCCTTAGGAGTTACTGTGAGATATGGTGCAAGAGTGGTGGGTGTGCGGGAGCTCACAGCTATTATATTTCCAGCTTTTTCCACTAAAAGGTCACTGAAAGGAGATGTGTAGGACAGCTGGCTGTAAATAAACTTATAGCTACTGCATCTGCAGCTTTCCTAACGAAAGGTACTGTCGGAAATTGTTCTGAAGCACAGGCTATGGGCAGTTCGCAGCTATCCCGTGCCAGACTCTGCCTCTGTCAGAGAAAGATGCTGCAAAGGTGTTGGCTGTGGGAAGTACAGAGTGGTAAGAATGGTTGTGATTGGTGAACTTTAGAAAAGTAATTTAGCTCTAACCTCAACCTTGATCCACTTAAGCCACAAGCTAACCCAAAACTACCCTAAAAGGCACTCATTAGCATTCAGAAAGTCTGTGGATATAGATTCCTCCTCCCCTCCCCCCCGTTTTGTAATGAGAGTTTCCAGTGTCTCTGCTAGTCCTAAGAATCTTCATTACTGAGGCACATGCTCAGTACCACCCTGCAGAGGGGACTTTTGAGTCTTCAGTGCTGTTCTGTCAATCAGCCTTTGGAGGGTGAAGCATAGCTTATTGGGGATGAGAGCAGCACCCTCTTCTCTATGCCCTGCAGCTTCTGCTAGGTGAGAGTCTGAGCTCTCACCTGGGCAGGAATAAAGAGAAAGAAAAGCTGATGGCTTCCCTTAACCCGAGTGGGGATCAGCTCTTTCTAAGTCTGAGTTTATAAAGAGAAGGGTAGGAAACATTAATGAAATACTTTTGTTTTATTCTGCAGCTGCTCCCACATCCCTACCCTTCCTTTACAGGCTGGTCCAGCTCTGCCATCAGGCATGGGTGGCTGTATTCTCTCCGCTCTACAGGCCTCCAGTTCAAGACTAAGCGGCTTTACGACGTGTTGCAAGTCTTTTGTCTCTGTTGCTGTGCAAGTGGCAGTTTGTCTTGAAGATTTTAAGCAGGCTCTACAAGGGCTCCTGAGACCAATGTACTAATTAAAATGACCACACGTGGGCTCCGGTGCAGTGACATCTTCCTCTCTTGCCAGACTAAGAACCTGGCCTAGTGCTGTCTGGATTTTGAAACTGCCTCTGCTACTTGTCTCCCTGTGCTATGGAGCTGTGCAGCACACTACTAACCCTGGAGGAATGTGCACATACAGGGTTTTAGCCCTCCTCCTCTAATCCATGTCTTATTTAGATGTCCCCTGAAAGTGGTTGCTTTTGGTGTGGGTCCCAAGTGAGAGTCTGTAGCCAATGGCAAAGAACAATAACAGGCATTTTGAGAGATTGCACTATCCTTGCAAATGTTTTTGAAGTTGTCCAAGAAGTGGGAGTGAAATTTCAGAGTGTATGGTTATGAAAGATCTCAGAGTACCAGGTCTACACTGAACCCTAGGAGCCCAAAAAATGTCCTGCCTCGGGACCCTTTAAATGCCCAGTTTCTGCAGCAAGGAATTTAAGCCAAATATGTGGAACACTATAAAATATTGCAGACTGAAATTGGAGCCCATTCTGTTCTGAGGGCCAGAGTTTCTCTTGTGACCCTGATGTCTCTTGGCATAGTCATTCTCACTTTGGATTTAACAATCATGGCTAAGCATATCAAGGTGATGGGACGCATTATAAAGATGGATCCGTCAGCCCATTCTGTCCCCTGTCTGCATCCAGCACAAGCAATTATAGACCTTTCTGTCTTTCAGATGATCATGAATACTAAATATTTGACACTGGATAAGTTAAAATAGGGGACAGCAGAGAGATGGTGAGAGGCAAGAGCCAACAGAGTTGCTCTTGTTAATCTTAATATGCTCCATATTTATTAGAGTCTAACCTGCCCCATTACTTGAATTGTCATGTAGTTTCACTGCATATTTTAAATGTCTCTGTATCTTCTGTTGATGTGCTTTCTATTTACATATTTAGATTTAAATACACCAGACTCCTAGCCACATGCCTAGACCTTCCAAAAAGTATTTAGAATCATAATCCACAGAGTAATCATCCAGCAGCAAAACTGCACTCTTTCACACCAAGAGTAAATTAACAGGCCTCAAAATACATTTCCCCTCTATCCAAAACCCTAGACCCCAGTTCTCCCCAACAGCTCTAGCACATAGTGTTCTGATGGTCAATAGATCAAAGCTACTTCAGACCAGTGGTCGTGGGAGCGACTTCCAGAGTCAAAGGGCCCTCCTGGAGAACACTTTGCCAGCAGTTCCCGCCCCCATACCAAGTTGGCTTCACAGCTCAACTGCCTCAGCTGATTGTAGCTTTAACAGTATAAAACAGGGAGATAAGTGATTATTCAGGTAGACAAGTCCCAAACCACACCCTGAACTCCCCACCTCCCTGATAACCAAGAGGCATCCAATGCAGATCCTTGTGCAATGTTCTATAACATGAGTCCTCTACGAAACATCCCACATGGCCTTCTGCCTTTGCAGTAACCATACAGTGCTGTGGGGGCTATTTCTAATCTTTCAAAAATGGCAGCAGCACACAGGTATCACAACAGCTGGCTGAATGCACTACTATGGTTTGTTAGCAGTTCCTCCTCTTTTAAGAGAGTCTGAGGTTCCGTCTTCACTGCTAAACAACACACCTGTTTTTCTATGGCATAACTAACATGAACTATCCTGTGAAATCCTAGTGGAGACAAGGCTCTGTAGTTTTACTGAGAGGTAAACCAGGCAAGGTCAATGATGCAGTGGGGGGTGGTAATATTATTAACTTTGCCTACCTTTCACTCAGAAGAAAGTACAGGAAGCTTGTCTCCACTAGGATATTACAGTGAGATAACTGTTGTGCATTTGTCTTGCTGTGAAAAACATGTGTAGGCAGTTAAGACAAAGCCTTGAAGACCTTACACATTTTGGAGCTTCATGTTATTATTTACATGCATCTGTAATGCACCTATCGCCATTATATCTCCATGAGCTCAGTCACTGATTCATCATTTCAAAGACTTTCAGCATAAAATAATCATATCAAGACTCTAAGGAGAAAGGCTCTGGGCTTGTCTACGTGGTGTGGCAATGGGGCCGTGATTTCTAAAATGCACTAGCTTGCACATTAATTGGTCCGTGTAGTCCCTCCTGGTATGCACTAAAAGTTCCCTATCATGCTTTAACATAGTTCTGTTTCAAATAGTACTATGTTAAAGTGCACCAAGGAACTTCTGGTATACATCAGCAGGGTCTACATGGTCTGATAAGTGTGCAACACGTTAGTGAACTTTAGAAATCACACCCCTGTAGAGTGCACTGCCACACAACTTAGACAAGTCCTCTCTGTAACTCTTCTAAGAATGACTAGTTTGTACTTCCCAGTCTCCTATATTGCAGGATCTAGCTATGTACATAGCTTTATGACCTAGTTACAGAGGTATCTGAGGGTGTCAAATTCTGCTTACTGATCATATGTAGTCTGTCTTTCTGCCATTAGCTAGGTGGCAGTTCACATTTCCTGGGGCTCATTGTTGCAAATTTCTGATTGTAGCCATGCTTGTGATATTGGGATTGTGTTCTGTGAGGAGCATGCACGATATTCTCGATTTCTGCTTAGAGGTTGCTTGATAATGTCTTAACTGTTCATTTCCATGGATCTTTTTAATATGTGTGAGTGATGCATAGATTAGCCACCTCAAATTTCTCCTAGTACTTTGTTTTTTAATTTGAATGTTTTTCATTGTGTTTAGCACATAATGAGACAAAGGATGGTAGAAACAGAAAAATATCACTTGTGCAATTCTAATGGTTTTATTCATTTAATTTTAAATACTTAAGTAGTAATTTTTATTCTGAAAATTATGTAGTCAGTTATATTGTGATGCTCAATCGGGCTGGTCACAAAACAGTCTTTCACAACACTGGCATATATTATTAAAAATATTTACATTTAGTGCACTGACACTTCGCAGTTTCCAAAGAATTCTTTGGAAATATGTTTCACTGCAAACAGTGGCCCATATTCTGCAAACACATGCTTTAATTAGGTGAGTAGTACCATTCAGTTCTATGGGACTAATTACCCAATTAAGTCTACTCATAAGCTGTGACCCTGCAAACACTAATGCATGTATTTTCATATAATGGATCAGAGAATTGAATATTGTTTTGCATATCTTCCCAGATGCTTTCAATTAAAGATGCAACATATATTGTTCATATGTTAAACTTTATAATATGAAGCAGTATTTGTCTATTCATGATTTATGTATGTTTGTATATACTTAAGTGGCCAAGAATTTACAGAAACATGCAACAAGGAGTAAAGTATTCAATAATTTATCATCTGTAGTTTCATCGTTTTCCCCTATCCCTTACCACAATCAAAGAGCTTGTTACCATAGGGGAAGATGCCACCATACATACCTTCTGTAAATGTGATAATTCTGCCACCAAAACCTTGCTGTAGGGGGGAGGGGGGTTTGCACTTTTTGCTGAATATCTCCAGGCATAGGAGTTGGAGATAATTCTACTGCTATCTGACTTCCTGTTGTAGGAGGCTGAAGATTATATTGACACATATTCCCTACAGGGAATTGAAAAATGCCAGGGGAGAAGTACAGCAGCATCTGTACTCAACTGCTTCGAAGTGGAGCCTTTGGAGCTGAGCAGGCTGTAGCCAGGAGGAGGATGAAGCCTGGTGACTTTTTGTTGTGCACAGGTGATCAAATAATCTACCACTGAGATCTCTTGATACATTTCTCCTTCCCTTCACTGACACATTTCAATCAGTAGAATTTACAACACGCTAAATAACTCAATCACCGTCATTCCCCTCCAGTTACCTCTGATGTCACATAGGCCCAGATCCTCAAAGGTATTTAGGTACCTAACACTCATTGAATATCTGGACCTAGGGGCTTGTCTATTTGGCAGTTTATAGTGCTGCAACTTTCTCGCTCAGAGGTGTGAAAAAACACCCCCCTGAGCGCTGCAAGTTTCAGCGCTGTAATGTGCTAGTATAGACAGTGCACCAGGCCTGGGAGCCAGGCTCCCAGCGCTAGTAGCTGCGACTACACAAGCCATGGCAGCACTTTAATATTGCCAGTGAAAACTGGCCGATACACAACATAAAAATGACCTCAGCTATTGACATTGCCCTGACTATAATTATAATAATTAGATATAACAGTTAATAATGTTGCTTAATTACAAACAGATTTCTTTATGTGCAGCATATGCACCACTTAATGAGTTTTAACTATATGGAAAGTTAGTAACAAGTAGGGCTGTCAATTAATCGCAGTTAACTCATGCGATTAACTCAAAAAAGTTAATTGTGATTAACTGCACTGTTAATAGAATACCAATTGAAATTTCTTGCCGTAATAGTGCAAGAGTTAAGCACAGGAATGAAAGATACATTAAATTGAAGGGAAACTAAGGGGGAAGTTTATGGGAAGAATATAGTTTCCCAGCCCACAATTTGACCAGAGGTGTGACTTTTTTGTAAGTGATGACCACCCGGATTTCCAGCTGAAGTAAAGAGTTGCTGTGGGTGCTCAGCCCCTCTGACAATCATATCCCAAGATACCAAGGTATTCTTCTGACAAGTGTCGTGAAGTCTTTAAGAGCCTCATTTCTGTGTCTGTTTTTAATGCCCTCTTTTCTAGTGCCATCCGAAGGTAACACTCGGAGTTTTCTATAAATGTAGCAGTATCGCAATTTAATCTCAAGCTAATTGATACTCAGTGTTCACACCCATGCATGAAAAAATTTACAAAATTACCCAATTCACTTCATGGTTTGATGCCTTTGCTTTCCACTTGATTAATTAATAATCACAATTGAGGGCAGTAGAAATAAACCAGAAAAAAAGTTCATGATGAATTTCATAACATACAGTCTACAAAGTTTATATTGTTGGTGCTTAGACTTAACAGCCATTTTCCTAAGTCCTACAGTACAAAAGCCAGAAAATATCTCGGTATTAATGAATCCTTTAAAAATAGAACATGTCTATAGAACAAAGAGTTTTAAGATCCAGTGCAGATATCAATCAACCTATCTTTCACTGATTACAAAAAAAAAAAAAAAAAAAAGTACTGCTTCATGACTAAGACTATGATTTAGTCACGGTATTTTTAGTAAAAGTCATGGACAGGTCACAGACAATAAACAAAATTTCACGGCCTGTGACCAGTCCATGATTTATACTATAAATACCCTTGACTAAATCTTGGGGGGGGCCACTGTTGGGTGGGGTGTGCCCCAGAGGGCTGCTACTGCGGGGGGCAGTGGCACCAGCTGTCGGAGGCTGCTGGAGCACAGTCTGCTCTGGCCACCCCAGGGACTGCTGCTGGGGGCCGCTGGAGCAGCGGCTGCTCTGTCCGCCCCAGGGGCCGCTGCTCAGGCTATTCCTGGGGCTGTTTGAGCAGCTGGCCCTGGAGCCAGCTGCTTTGGCAGCCCTCGGGTCAGCCACACTGGCGGCTCCAGAAGTCACGGAAAGTTACAGAATCCGTGACTTCTGCAACCTACATGACAGACACGTGCCCTATTCATGACTGATTGGTATTCTAGAGCTCATGATCCTGAGTGCACAACAGAGAGTCTGGGTTTTCCAGGGATATTCAGCAAAAGCATCAAAACACCATTGGCCAGATTTTGATTTTGGTTACACTGCTGCAAATCTGGATTACCTCCATTGCCTTCAGTGGAGTTGCTCTGGCTTTACAATGGTGTGATTGAGATCAGAATCTGGCCCCAGTTGTCTGCTGATGATTTTTAAACAAATCAACTCCAGTAAAGTAAGATCACTCCAGAAATAACATTTTAGTTTTCAACATAACTCAGCGAGGTTCTCGCTTGGTTACAGATTCTGCAGAAAAAGAAAACATTCATGAAGGCAGGTTCCTTTCCAAATGTTCTAGCAAGGATAAAGTTGTACATGATGGAAAATTGAATATATTTATAGGCTTTACAAATAACTTGGTCATTCATAGGTGCTAAGAAGGAATTCCATACCTTTTGCCTATATCTTCTGTGTCTTTTTTCAGCCATGCTGCTTGATGTATCAGCTTGCCTTTTTGCAACCAACACAACCATTTTAGAGAACAAATCAGTCAGGAACCAATTTACAAAAATGACTACTAATTTTGGGTGTCCACTTCAGATACTAAGTGCCTAATTTTCAGAGATACTGAGCACTCTCAGCTGCCACTGACTTGGCAGTTGTGGATGCTTATGTCTGAAAATCAATCCCTGTTTCTCAAGTTGGGCACCCAAGAGATCCAAATTAGTGGACACTTCTTTATTCATTTCAGCTTTGAGGAAGAGAAGCATTTCAATGAATGAAGATGAATTGAAAACACCTCTCTAATGGTGCTTGTGGTCAGAATATTATTAAAGATACAGAATAAAGTGAAAATAATACTATTTTATCTAATAGTTAAAGTTCAATAGTAATAATATTATTTTATGTTTATCTAGTTCCTTTGAAGCACTGTGGGATACATAGACTGTAGATTGGGCCGCTCGCCATCTAAAAGGTATAAAGTAGAGCTGGCGAGAGAATGGCAATTCTGTCTTGCAAAAACTTTTGGGGTTTCAAAATTTGTTTTCATTCATTGGAATGAGAACAAAAACCTTTCAAAAGTTTTCATGAAACAGAATTGTGTTGAAATGTCCATTTTCAGATTGAAAAGGTCAGGTTTCCAGTTCAGGTCTCTTTTTCTCTCTCTCTCCACCCTGGACCTCAGAATCCTTCCTGATGAAAAAATTGTTGAAATCGATAACATTTCCATGAAATGTTTCAGTTTTGATGAAACAACATATTCTGATGAAGTATATTTAGTTGAAAATCTTCAACTCTGGTATAAAGGATTTGTTGGAAGGAAAAATTCGTCAAGAATGAATGCAGGGTACAGGGGGGATAAGTGTGGGGGATTCCTGGAGAGAGAGAATGGAATTTGGGGTGTATCTGGTTACAGGGGGGTGGTCTTGTGTGTGTGAAGGGGTTAGTGATGCAAATAGGCAAGGGGTGGTGGAAAGTGAGGGTTGCCTTGGGGAGATTGTGACTTCCTCTCGGCACTGTGATGCTGTAGGGCACCAGCTGGTGTGGGATGCATGGCATGGGCTCCCTCCTATTAAGCTGCTTAGAGTGATACAGCAGTGGAAACATCACTATCCAAAGCTGCTGCTTCTCATCCGAAAGGGTAGTCCGCACCACTAGAGGCACTATGGTAAGGATGAATGCAGCAACTCCCCATTCAAGGAGGGAACAAGGTATTCTGGGAATGTGAGGACACAAGACTGTATTCTCTCTACTACCTGCTCTGGAGCTGGGTGAGAGGGAGAGGATTGTGGTTGCTTTTTGCTTCAGTGTTTGGAATCTGGGATGGGGGAGAAGGGGAGTGAATGGGACCAGAGATTGATGTCTTTGATTGATAGACTATAAGGTCTGCAGAGACCTAGTAATTCACCTAGTAATTCCTGCACTGAGCCCAATCATTTGCAACTGAACTTGAGTAAACTTTTTAGAAAGATATCCAGCTTTGATTTAAAGACTTAGAGTGAGGGAGAATGTACTACACCCCTGGCTAAGGTGTTCCAATGTTTAATGACCCTCATTTAACAACTTATGCCTTATTTCCAGTATGAATTTTCCTAACTTCAGGTTCCAGCAATTTTATCTTGTTACGCTTTTGACAGCTAGATTGAAGAGTCCTCTGGTTAGTACCAGATACCTTCTTCCTGTGTAGGTGCTTAGAGGCCATGATCAAGTTGCCACTGTAAGGTGTGTTCTCCAGTCCTGGAATAATTCTTGCAGCTCTTTACTAAATCCTCTGCAACTCTTCAATAATTGGACCAAGTCTGTCATGCACAGGGTTTGGATGCTCCTGGCCCCAGAACCTGTGATGCACTAGGTGGGGGCTTTTTATTCTGCTCCATCTCATAACAGGGGAACTGAAATGCTGGATTTGAGAAGCTAACCCTCACACGTGCAAAGGGGATGAAGAGGCAGATATTTGGGGAGGGACTACTTCCTTTTCCATCCCCCTCTTCCTCCAACACACACACACTTTAAAACATGCTGGCAAGGTTTGCATTTTTAACTGAGGCGTGAACTTTTTTTAACTTAATAATTTTTTTAAAGTACACTGTACCCTCAATATATCCAGATGACACACGATGAAATGCCTATAATCTAGAAAATGACAATGTTAAGTACATTTGGATTCTTACAGGGTATGTATACATGTCACTTTTTTATTCAATCCATAACTTCAAGCAATACCAAGGTAATAAATACATCCAGATTAAAACTGACAAAATTACATCTGATTAAAGGGAAAAAAAACTATACTTCTAAATTGTATTGTTATTTTTGACAACACAGAGGGAAATCCAGGAGAGTGGTGAGATAGTTCAGTGTGCAGAGAAATAGTTCATGGACATGTACAGTATACATTTTCAGAAGGGGCTAGTGATGTTGGTTCCTCAACATGAGACATCACCAAAGCCCTAGTCTCAGAAAGGGCTGAATACTCACCCACAGAAAAATCAAGCTCATTAAAGGGTCTCAGTTTCTAACCCCAACAGTAGAGGCATCCAAAATCATTAGCCACTTTTGAAAATTTAGATTGTATTAGAAGATGTGAGCACCCATTCAATGGTGCCCACAGTCCTAGTTATGACATCATACCCCTGCTGATCATCAGTGGTTTGTGTCACAGACCCCTGACCTCACTGACAGGACAAGGGAGAGACTCTTGCTATTTATCACAGAAAGCACATGAGATTTATAGTGTGTCAAATACAAGCTGGGAAAAACAGTGAGGCAAATTCATCCTGGGTGGAACACCATTACATCAGTGGAATTACAAAGAGGAGGAATTTGGTCTTACACCTCTTAACTATTTGGTGCCTGCTGTTTATGATTCTGTGTCTTTACTTTAGTAACATAGAATGGTTCTCATAATAGGAATCTAGAAACAACACAAAACTATGAGAAATGTAAAAGAGGTCATAATTTCAGGAACATAATTAACAAACTTTTTTTCTGATTATTTTTAACTTAACTCCTCATTTATGTCCCGTTCATCCTTCTGATTCTCATCTAAACTAAAATCCCTTTACACTGTGCTGGCAGTATAAAGCAGGCTTAAAGTGGGTGTAAACATAATTTATTCCCACTTTAAGGCCGTTTTACCCTGCCACAGTGGGGTAAAAGGGGTTTAATATAAATGAGAATCAGGCCCAGTCTGGGTGTGAGAAGGGTAGCAACCCCTCCAAAACATATAGTCTGAAAGAGAAATGGTCAAAGGACCTGATTCAAAGCCTACTGAAATAAACGGAAGCACTCCCATTTCACTCCCACTTCAATAAGCACAATTGAATTAGCCATTATTCCATGGAAATACTCATGCTTACAATTAGCAATAGCATATTCTGTCCATAGGCCTCCTGAAGAACTATGATGGGAAGAAAACATTTCCAATTAATTCCCTTTCATTTTGGTCCCTACAATTATATTTAAATTCTCTCCTAGTACAGGGCTTTGCTCTGGAGATCCATCCCCCACCACACACACAGCTTCACCATCTACTTAGATGGATCTAACAACATATGCAGACTTATGGTAGTGAGTACATATGAAAAACAACAAGGTAGCTGCTACCTTGAAGATAAGACTCTACCTCAGTACAGATGAAGCCTAAATCAGACTGTGCTCTAAATGTCTGCAAACTGTATAGGGTCTGGTCTTCTAGTACTGCAGTGCGGATACAGTTAATAAGAGCAAATGTGAACCCCAGACTGTTAGACGAGTTTGGAGTAGGGTCAGGATTTAAATATCCTACAGAGATCAGTTTACTATCCTGGGACTCTGAGGAAGGTCCACTCTCTTCATTGTTAAAGGAACAGTAACTTATTTTAAAGCCATTTACTTTGAAAATCCCCATTTCAAATCTCTTGCTTCTCTTGGCATTTCTCCTGTGTCAGTCAGAGCATTTCCAAATTGTAGCAAGTGTAGCGAAGAAAAGGGTTTCATGCAAATCTGCTCTGCCATTGGGATTCATCACAGGGAGCTGATTCAAAAGGTAGAGTTAAGATATTCACTGGAAAGGAAAAAGATCTGATTAGGGGAAAAGGAGGCAGATCTGCAGCCTTTATGAGGCACAAGTCCTATTATGAAATGAATAACTCTCCAGAACAAGCTCCCCGCTGTGTGAGAAGATATAGAAAGAAGGTTGATTACCAGAAAACAGCTCCTGTCTTCATATGAACTGGGTAGAGGTTTTTCCTTTTTCGATGAATGAGCTGGCATATTCAACTTACACCTCTACCCCGATATAACGCGACCTGATATAACACGAATTTGGATATAACGCGGTAAAGCAGTGCTCCGGGTGGGCGGGGCTGCGCGCTCCGGCGGATTAAAGCAAGTTCAATATAACGCGGTTTCACCTATAATGCGGTAAGATTTTTTGGCTCCCAAGGACAGCGTTATATTGGGGTAGAGGTGCATTTACAGCACCGTGCTCATTATAACAGCAGGAGAAGACATGGGCCAGAAAACAGAATGAAATCCTACCTCATCTGACTCTTTCACTCACTAAAAACAAAAACAAAAATCTTATTTGTGTTTAAATAAAAATAGAACATGGCTTCACTCCTAGCTTTTTGGGTTTGGTTCTTGAAAACCTGAGACATGGTCAACAAGGTTTTATAAAATCAAATCCACCCCTGGTTTTGGCATCTTTAACTATCAGGGAGGCTGAGATGGTGCTTTAAAACCTTGAGAATACAGAGCATGTTTTTGTTTTTGACTCCAGAAACACATTCCAAAGTATAATGGTCAGGATCTCTGTGCTGTGGAGAGGGATGAGAAAAAGAAACACTTCTTGACGATCATTCAGCACATTTGTAACACAGAATTCTTAGGAGAGCATGGTTGTGTTGATCCAGCCATGTCTGATTCCATTTGGTTTTATAACCTGAGCATGACTGAGCCCCATCAGCATTCAGATAGGAAGGTTCCAAGAAAAACGGAGTCTGTGGAAGACATGCACATCTTTTGGGAATCAAATTGTTGCTTATAGACTACAACTGGACTACTGTACCAATGGGAGAAAACCATAGTTTCTGTTAACTCAGTAGGTAGCCTTACTTCTTTTCAGTTCAGAGGTCTGGGCTTCAGGTCTTGCTGGAATGGATTTCTTAGAAATAAGGATCATCTCTGGTTTAATGTTTAATTTAAAAACAAATCCTGAGCCCAGAATGTGCCACACTATTGCGTGTGCAAGCCTCAAAAGCCTATAGCCAGCCTATCCTGGGGGAAAGATGACATAATCCATAAATGGGGGTTGGGGGTGCAGTATTACTCTTGCATGTTTGTGGGAGCTGCCCTAGATATATACTGAACATACCCTGTATAGTCCTTTGTGAATTGTCCCTCCATGCTGGAGCCATGAGTATGAAGGATAGGAAGACACTTTCCTTGTGAGCAGGTTATTCTATAAGTGACTTTTGCAGAGTCTCTTGCACTTTCCTTTGGAGTAGATAGTGGCCACTGATAGACAAGAAGCCAAATGATGGTCCACTGGTCTGATCCAGTATGGTAATCCCTGTATTCCTATTTCTGCTACATAAAGAGGAAGGTAATTGAGAAAGAGGTAGCGATACAATTCTATATACCTCAGAATTCTTTGATCCCTATCAGTCTGGGGTCAGACCAGGTTATAGATCTGGAACTGGATTGATATTGATGGGAGACAATCTCCTTCTAGTAATGAAGAAGAGTAAGATCTCCATGCAGATTCTATTAACTCTCTGTAAATAGATTCTGATGCCATGGATGATGAGGTACTGTTGCTTCAGGTAGAACTGAAGGCTCTTAGCATAATTGTTCTACAGTGGGTTTGCTCCTTCCTCTTGTCCCAGAGAGTAATGCTGGGCTCATAAGTGTGGGTCTGTTCTGAGAGTCATTCTAAAACTGACAGCATGAGCTTCATGTTTGTTGTTTTATATCAAATTTGCTTAATTTACAAATAAAAAGATGTTTCTTCTAATTGCCAGCCCTGCAAACTCAAAATGGAAATTGACAGACAAGCTGGGTTCTATCTTTCCTGCGCAGCATTACAAGTAACAAAGATTCTTTAGACCAAATTATG
The DNA here is from genome assembly GCF_002925995.2 of Terrapene triunguis. NCBI lineage: Eukaryota > Metazoa > Chordata > Testudines > Emydidae > Terrapene > Terrapene triunguis. The sequence goes on along the minus strand of NW_020664541.1, from coordinate 15,284 downwards.
CTTTCACTGATACCCCAGTGAATTTAGTGGAGTTGCACAGGGGTATATAAAGGCTTAATTTGAAGGCATGTCGCATAGCTGTCACAGCACAAGAAAGAACCCAGCTTGATTATCAGATCTCAGGCTGAATTTTCAGGGCTGGCAGTTAGGGGGAACCCGCCCCCCACCCCAATCGTTTCATTTGTAAGATTAGCAAATTTAAACAGACAGCAACATGGAGCTGAGGATGATATTTTTCCAGACTGAATTTCAGAGCAGAGCTGTACTGAGACCAGTTCCAGTCTGTTCAAGGCTTTTAGCTTCAAAGAGTGCCTCTCAGCTTATATAATATAAGGGCAGTTAATGGCTTGTCTTCACTGCAAAGTTAACTTGAATTATAACTTGAATATGGTTGTACCTTTAGGTCAGGTTGGCTAGTCTGTCAGGGAGTATAAGCTAAAGCTTGAGTTAGCACAACTCGTCCATGACTGCTCTGCTGTGTGGACCCAGGCTAGCGCCACTTGAATTCCCCACCATGTGCCCAAGCAGGACAGAGAAGTTCTACCATAATTCACTGAGAAAGAAATCATATTACATCACAGCTTGCAGCATTGTAAAGAACCATGTGATATGCCCCCAGAAGTTTTAATGCCATACGAGTGAGTGGAGCATCAGCGTGGACACAAGAGATTGAGAGGTGTTTGACAGTGTGGCTGCTCTCATTTGAGCTAGTTTAACTCCAGAGGAGTAATTCAAGTGTAGATAACACAAGTTCATGCTGCAGTGAAGACATACTAGGAAGTGCTTGCTAAAATATCTTATGTTTGAATATACCTCATCCAGCAGCAGTGCTCACCCAAAGGGCTTTTTGTAATTCTTACTCATTGGTGGTCTATAGAGCAACCTTCGGGGCAAGAGACATTTATTTTGTTTAGCATTTAATTATTTTTGTTTTGTGTTTTAGTTTTATGTACCGTAATTATAGTGCCTTGCTGACATGGCAATAACCACTTTGGAAATTAGTTAAATATATATACACGTGCTTGCTCAAAATATGCTTCAATGACACTGACAGCACAGCCATGTCTAAACGTGCAGGGTGCACACGTGTAAGTGTGTGAGTATGAGCTCTCAGGAGATAAGATCTTTCACATGTGAAACTAAAGTGCCAAGGGAATGAGGCTGAGTCAACAACTCCTTGAGGTGGGCACTGAGGAAAGCAGTTTTCCCATCCTCCAGTCCAGTCTCCCAGTTGAGGGCTAAGGGCTCAGAAGACACCTCACCCCTGTTGAGTTATATATAGTTAGAAAATGCTGCATGCTGTGTCAGGTCCCAGCCAAGAATAAAAATAAATGGACCTTGCATATGCTGTTCATTTGGGATCTGTCACAGTGTATACATGTTTGTGTGCATATATGTATGCGTATACATGAGTGTATGTATTTGGTGTACACAGGTATGTGTGTGAGTGCCTGAAAATCTCCATTTTTCTTTGTGATTTGCTATTTATGTCCTTGTGTAGCTCTGCAGAAAAATACATTCGCCATCCTATTTGTAAATAAGAGTTGGAACTTTTACTACAGGCAGAGAACAGAGGCTAGGCCACATTTCCATGGGTCCATGTGCACACCAGTTCCAGTTGGGTATGCAAGGTTGGAGACTCCAAACCAGAGGTTGGTTTGGGATTTCTGACTGCAGCTATGACACGTATATGTGACTATCAGGAGGGAGAAGGGTTGATGTATATTAATTCTTCTGACCTGTGCTCTGTTCTCCCTACAGCGTGAGTGCATTTCTGTTCATGTTGGCCAGGCTGGAGTTCAGATTGGCAATGCATGCTGGGAACTTTTCTGTCTGGAACATGGCATTCAGCCTGATGGCACCTTCAAGAATCAGTTCAACAAGGTCAACAATGATGATTCCTTTGCCACATTTTTCAGAGAGACAGGCACAGGAAAGCATGTGCCACGGGCTATTATGGTAGACTTGGAGCAAACTGTAGTAGGTCAGTATAGAATTAACAATGGAAAATGGAAAAGATCCTATTCTTATGTGGGTCAGGGTTGGGGTCTAGCTGTCTCCAGCGTATTGGTGGGGCAGTCCCTTCTTCGCATTTCAGTGGGATAACTGGGATAAAACTAACCTATTTCAGGTTTTTAATGCCAGGCAGTTATAAACACTCATCTCTCAAAGGAGATTAAGTCTACTCATGCGAGAAGGGGAGAACACTCACTAAACTTTCCCATAAGTGCCCCACCTTGCTGTCAGCTGAGTCAGGAGGTTAACATTGCTAAGTATGCTAAGAGTACCTCTCCTCATAAGATCTTCTAACTCTGATCTTATTTGGGGTGATATTTTCCTTTGCGTGTAGTTCAGATTGGAGACATGAGAAGCTGCTGCTGGTGGTAGGTGTTTCCTGAGAATTTCCCATCCTTTTTTTCTGCAAATCTCCTCTCTTTTCTGATGACTTGGCCTTTGGCCAGGTGATTTCATTCCTGGCCAGGCACAAGTCATTCCATAAATTGGCTAATTCTGCTAAGAGAAAGAGACTGGCTTATAAAGCAACATTCACTTCTCCCTTCAGAATTTAGAGAGCATCATCTCTGTGACACATCTTCATTTTTGTACAAACTCAAGGATATTTCTAACACCCTGGTCTCCCATGTCACGTGCCTGCCAACAAACAGCACTGCCAATTAACAACTATTTGGGGAGTTCAACAAAAATCATCAAAATTGGAATGTGTCCATTCAAGGCTTCTTATGGTTTCTCTTTCTTGGACAGATGAAGTGCGGACTGGCACTTACCGTCAGCTTTTCCATCCAGAACAGCTGATCACTGGAAAGGAAGATGCAGCTAATAACTATGCCCGTGGTCACTATACCATTGGCAAAGACAGAATTGACTTGGCATTAGATCGTATCCGTAAACTGGTAAGTGATAGTACATCAGAAACAAGATTTGGGGTTGGTGAGTAGGTGAATAGGACATATATGTCAATTGGCAGCTCTTGTTTTGCTCTACTCTTCAGAGTAGAGACTGATTGTATTGTAGGTCAGTTCCCAGATGGATGGAAGACTCAGACAGAAGCCTAAAATGTAGGTTTCTGCAGCTTAAATACTTCACATTTATCACTGTAACAGCAAACCAGTAGTGATACCTATGGAGCCCACACCATTATGTGAGAGGTTGTTATCCAGTCTTTTCCCAGGAAGACCTGGGCTGATCTCCATGCTGTGTTTTGGAGATAGATGTCCCAGCTTCAATCTCAGGATGCGCTCATGGAAGTCTCAGAGATTTAGACTGATTCCTTTTGTTCTCTGTTTGGCTTTTCAGACAGATGCCTGTTCTGGGCTACAGGGATTCCTGATTTTCCACAGCTTTGGTGGGGGCACTGGCTCTGGCTTTACCTCCTTGTTGATGGAACGCCTCTCCCTGGATTATGGCAAGAAGTCCAAACTGGAGTTTGCCATCTACCCAGCCCCTCAAGTCTCCACTGCCGTAGTGGAGCCGTACAACTCCATCCTGACCACTCACACCACCCTGGAGCATTCAGACTGCGCCTTCATGGTGGACAACGAGGCCATCTATGACATCTGCTGTCGCAACTTGGACATTGAGCGCCCCACTTACACCAACCTTAACCGTCTCATCAGCCAGATAGTCTCATCAATCACTGCCTCTCTGCGCTTCGATGGTGCCCTCAATGTGGATCTGACAGAGTTTCAGACCAACCTGGTGCCTTACCCTCGCATCCACTTCCCC
>NW_020664541.1:0-11530 GCF_002925995.2 Terrapene triunguis | reverse complement strand
GATCACATGTCACTGCAAGACTTCATTACTCACTTGCCAGCACACACGTATACAGGAAGACTCACAGGTAAAACACAGCCATCTGCAGACAATGGTCCTGGTTAATGGGAGTCATCAAGATTCCAAACCACCATTAATGGCCCACACTTTGCATAATGACAATAGGCCCTCAGAGTTATATTTCATATTTCTAGTTTCAGATACAAGAGTGGTACATTTATACAAATAGGATGATCACACTCAGTAGATTATAAGCTTTGTAATGATACCTTACAAGAGACCTTTTGCATGAAGCATATCCCAGTTATATTATAATCACTAATTATCATATTTTTATAAAACCATATAGACTGCACAACGTCACAAGCTCCCCAGAGGCAACAGCAAGGAAAGTAACCAACACCGGGGACGGGTATCAATCAACTCATCAACAACCACTGTCCAAGAAGGGAGCTACAATACAATCACTCACCTGCATGACACCACACCAGGGGAACTGCTCAACCACGCCTGGAGACTCAGCAATGCCCCCAGATATTCCTGGACTTGTGCTCCCCAACCACATGGGACTGAGGTAATAAAACAGACACAGTGGCCACATGCGGGGTCTTTTCTCCTTCACCCACCTACACTGCAAGCAACAAAGACACTGAGAAGACAGAAGACTCCAACAGAGGATACTGGCCCAGATTTAAGTGACAAATCTGTATATTAAGGACTGCAATATCCAGTAGGGTGAGAAAAACTGCTTAGTCTAGATGTTGCCCAGTCTAATAGGGTTGAGAGTTTAGACTGTGTGCTTATATATATATATATTTTGGTAACTAACTCTGACTTTTTGCCCATCACTTAATACAGGTATCACTTAAAATCTACTTTTTGTAGTCAAATTTGTTTTACTGTTTATCTTTACCAGTGAGTTTGTATGAAGTGTGTGGCAAATCTGCTCAAGTTTTGCAAAGGCTGGTGTATATCCACTTTCCATCGATGAAGTGGTGAACCAATTAATAAATCTGCATTGCTCGTCTTGAGCAGTGCAAGACCATATATTCCTGAGGTACAGTTCTGGGAGCTGGAGGGATATGGCTGTGGCGCCTTTCTCGGTGTGATTCATGAGTGGCTCTGGGAGCATTCATGCAATATAGCTGGGTGCGGGGCTCCACTTGCTGTTGTGCTGAGGGATCACAGTACCTGGAAGGACTTGCTGATTGTTACTAGCAAAGCATTGTGAGAGACAGCCCAGGCTGGAGAGGTTTAAGGGGGCACAGTGGTCACACAGTCCCAGGCTGCACCCCAAGGATTCCATCACAAGGTCCACCAATGGCTACTAGCCAAGATGGTCAGGGACGCAACCCCATGCTCCGGGTGTCCCTAAATTCCAACTGTAGAAGCTGGGAATGGACGATGGGATGGATCTTCAAAATTGCCCTGTTCTGTTCATTCCCTCTGGCCACTGTTGGAAGACAGGATACTGGGCTAGATGGACCATTGGTCTGCCCAGTATGGCCGTTCTTATGTTATTGATTGGAGTATCTACAGCAACTGCTTCTTTGACAGAATTTCTTGTTAGAAGACTTGCAGTCTTGTTAGAGTAAATCCAGTGAGGGGATGGATTAGCAGGCAGAGGACAGATGAGGTCGTCAAAGGTAATCAAATTTTTCACTTGCCTGTGCAATTCATCACACGGCTGTCACTTCTATCAGATAAAAAATTAAACCAACCACCAAATAATGCTGATTGAGAAAGCATGTCTCAAAAGCAGAAGACAGTTTAAAGAATGCAGACATAAACATCAATGGATGGAGACATCCCCACCCTTCAAACTCTGGGTGAAGGAGAATGTTGTGAAATGATATCCTCAGAGGAGCAGAATTGCAGTACAGGAATCATCCCTTCTCTAGTAAACACCTTTTCCAATCTAAAATGTCTGGGAAATAGATCACATACCTTTGACAACACCCTCCGCCCAGTAATCCATCTTCCTGGAACACAAAACTTTTCAACCCCTAACCTTCTTGGAACAGCCACCTTTGCAAAAAATAGACAGCTTGCCACAGGAAAGGATTCCTCTTTCCCCCACAAATGGCAGGCATCCTGTCCCCTTCACATACCATTGCCTGAGAGTCTGGAGAGTTATATAGCCCTATTGGGCCCAGCATATTGGAAAGACAAGGCAGGTGAGGTTCTCTCTCACCCACCTGTCTCTCTAATTGCCTTAGAGTGTTGTTTTTTAATCTAACTGCATTTCAAAGCAGTGATCAATGACTCTATGCGAGTGCCTCAGCAGAGTTTAGAAGTTCCCTTTTCTGTATTCCCGCTTTTTGCTCCTGACTCCTTCCCTTCACCCCCGTACCTGTGCTGGGATTCTTCCCCTAAGCAAGAGAGTGCTGTGTGAAACAGTGGGGGGATACCTTAAAGAAGCGGGCCAGGGTTCCCTTCAAACTTTTAATTTAAAAGCTAGACTCTGAGCTGAGTCACTGCACCCCGCTAGCTTCTGTGTCCGCCTGGCTGAAAAGGGAGGAGCAGCCTCATCTTGTCCATATAAAACCGTCACCGCAGCAGCTCTTGAGTTTCACTTTCTATGCTTCCAGCGTGTTCAGTGGGAAATCAAAACTGAACGAAAGGCTGTGTGCAATGCCGCCCCCTGAGGCTGCAGGGGAGGACATATCACAGGCAGACACGGGGAGACTCTCGTTGAGATCGGAGCTCTGTCTAGCTCAGGGAACCGAAGAGAAGCAGAAAGCAGTCCACCGGGCTCTTCTTTCTCCCCAGAGCTGCAGTAAGTACCACCCTTTTCACTCAGAGTTCATATACTCGATTTTGCATGGCTGGACTTTTGTTTTTAGCGGCAATTTCTGGAGAAATGCATGGCTCACACACACGGCTTTAAACCTTCCTCTCTATGTTGTCAGCTCACGTCTAGTCCAAGCCAATACAAATTGACATAACTTGGTGGCAGTCTCAGAATAAAGACCAAGCATTTAAAGGATATGGAAACGTATCTACCTTCGCATCGCTGTAAGTGTTCTCTCCCAGTCAGGGCTTAGTTTAGGCACCCTGGCAAGGGAGCCAGCAAAGTTTGCACTGCAGGTGAATGTGCGGTACTCCTTCATCAGACTTCGGGTGTGAGGGCCAGCAATCCTGCAGGTTCCATCCCCTCTCAAGTAACTTTATTTAAAATACAAACGACCAAACTGATATGTTAACACTTTTCAGGGGACACAGAATTATTAAGATCTATGAGCGGTATTTCTGTTTTTACTACAGCACTGGGGTGAATTACTTTGTAATTAGTAGAAACGTTTTCTTTCAAATTCCCATATCATTCTGTGACCATTATAAAAGTAGAATTTTCAGCATGAAGTTTCACGTGAACTACAAACATTTTTGCCCTAGCAAACCCAGAAAAGAATCTTTTTGTGGGGAACAGAGACAGGTCAAGGATACTAGGAAAGACATTGAAAAAGTCTCTGTCGCATAGGTGCTGGAATAAAGGGTGCTGCAGCACCCCTGGCTTGAAGTGGTTTCCATTATATACAGGGTTTACAGATTGGTTCAATGACTCCTAGCACCTCCAATATACACATTTTTCCAGCACCCCTGTGGTTCTTCACCAAATCAGATTAGGAGATGTGTCTTATGAAATTAAGAGAATAGCATATTAAATGCACCCCCCCCACAAAACTATATGCAACATTATGGGTTCACTTTCTTTTGAACTAGAGAGAGAAATCTGTAAATCATATACAAGAATAATAAAACATTCTATATAGTGCAGCATAAACATTAAGTAAACAAACCTCACAACATGTCGGTGAAGTTGATAATGTTCTCTCTCTTTTACAGATGAGACATAGAAAAGTTAAATGACCTGTCCAAGATTATAGCCAGTCACCGACAACTGTGGTTAGAACTTTTGTGTTCCTAACTCCTAGACCTGAGTTCAGTTCCTAAATCTTGCTGCTTCTCTCACTGGACAATGGCAAATATATTTTTTCCCCTCAAAAGCATGGTTATATTTTGGTGTTGACAGAATTGTGATTCTCATTTAATAGTCTTTAAGGTCTATGTAAAAATTAAGATGGATCTGAGAAATCTGTGCGCTTTATCCATTTATGATTTAGAGAGAAAATAAGTAGCTCCCGTGTCAGTGTTGTGACTATCACTTCTTTAAAAACTTTCTAATTTGACTCAGTTAGGCATAGTTAGCCTGAAAAACAGTACATTTTGAAAGGAGACATTTAGCAGCACTTGAGTTAAACCATTTCTCCACCTCTTATAAAGCAGAACCAGGATTTCCTGTATTTAGGAAGGTAAAAAGTACTATAGAAATTCTGAGATTTCCTTGTATGAACATTGAAGACAAAATGTGAATATCAGATCACTGGTATTTAGATGCATATGATTCTCAGGGGAAATGTAAATTTAACTCACATGAAGTGCAATGTTTGTGAAATATTAAAGAGGCATATGTGAAGATTAAATTTCCCCTTAAAAATGTAGGCAGATTTATTCAGATGGATATTGCTAACACATTGTGTACATGAATCTGCATACTATATAAAAATTGTCAAATTGCTAAAAGCCTGGTCAAAATTATCCCTTTGAACCTCAGTTTGAAAAGCTATTGAAGCCAGTAAAACATAATGTGATTTGGAAATGAAACTCTACACTGATTCATAGATTCCAAGGCCTTGAAGGGACCATTGTGGTCATCTACTCTGACGCCCTGTACAACACAGGCCATAGAACTTGCCCAAAATAATTCCTAGATGATATCTCCTAGAAAGACATCCAATCTTGATTTAAAAATTGTCACTGATGCAGAATCCACTACAACCCTTGGTAAATCGTTACAGTGGTTAATTACTCTCACTATTAAAAGTGTATGCTTTATTTCCAGCATGAATTTGCCTAGGTTCAATTTCTAGCCATTGGATCGTGTTCTGCTAATCTCAGATGGATTGCAGAGCCCATTATTTTTTCCCCATGTAGGCTATAATCAAGTCATCTCTTAACCATCTCTTTGTTAAGCTAAATAGATTCAGCTCCTTGTATCTATCACTATAAAACATGTTTTCTAATCCTTTAATCATTCTTGTGGCTCTTCTCTGAACCCTCTCCAATTTATAAATGTCCTTCTTGAACTGTGGTCACCAGAACTGAATATAGTATTCCAATAGCGGTTGCACCAGTGCCAAATACAGAGGTAAAATAACCTCTCTACTCGAGACTGCCTTGGTTATGCATCCAAGCATTGCATTAGTTCAGGGGTTCTCAAACTTTTGCACTGGTGACCCCTTTGACACAGCAAGACTCTGAGTGCGACCCCCCCTTATAAATTAAAAATACATTTTTTATATTTAACACTATTATAAATGCTGGAGGCAAAGTGTGGTTTGAGGGTGGAGGCTGACAGATCGCGACCCCCCAGGTAATAACCTCATGACCCTCTGAGGGGTCACAACCCCCAGTTTGAGAACCCCTGCATTAGCTCTTTTGGCCACAGCATCGCTCTAGGAGCTCACATTCAGCTGATTAACCAGGATGACTCCCAAATTTTTTTCAGTCACTGCTTCCCAGGATAGAGTCCTCCATCGTGTGCATATGGCCTACATTCTTTGTTCCTAGATGTATTCATTTACATTAGCCATATTAAAATGCATATTGTTTTCTTGTGCCCAGTTTACCAATCAATCCAGATCGCTCCAGTGACATGTCCTCTTCATTATTTATCACTTTCCCAATTTGTGTGTCATCTGCAAACTTTATCAGTGATGATTTTATTTTTTTCTTTCTTTCAGGTCATTAATAAAGATGTTAAATAGCCTAAGGCCAAGAACCAACCCCTCGGGATGCCATTAGACACACACCCACTCAGTGATGATTCCCCGTTTACAGTTACACTGAGGCTTATCAGCAGGGCCGGCTCTAGGCACCAGCTAAGGAAGCAGGTGCCTGGGGCGGCACATCTGAAGGGGGGGCACTCCAACTTTTCTTTTTTCCCCCTTCTTCGGCGGAACTTCGGCGGCAGCCTTTTCTTTTTTTCTTCCTCGGTGGCAGTTCGGCGGCAGCTTCTTCATTTCTTCTTCTTCGGCGGCCCTGCTGTGGCCGCTTTTTTTTTTTTCTTCTTTGCTTCGCCGCTTGGGGCGGCAAAAAAGGTAGAGCCGGCCCTGCTTATCAGTTAGCCAGTTTTTAATCCATGTAATGTGTAAATATTAGTTTGATATCTTTCTAATTTTTAAATCAAATATCATTCAGTACCAGGTAAAATTCCTTACGGAAGTCTAAGTATATTATATCAACACCCTTGCCTTTATCAACCAAACTTGTAATCTCATCAAAAAAAGATACCAAGTTAGTTTGACAGAATCTATTTCCTGTATATGCATGTTGATTGGCATTAATTATATTACTGACCTTTAATTCTTTACTAAACAAGTTCTGTATCAGCAGCTCCATTATCTTTTCCTGGATTGATATCAGTGTGACAGGCCTATAATTACATGAGTCACTGGTATTCACGCAATATTACCTTTCTTCCAGTCTTCTGGAATTTCCCTTGTATTCCAAGACTGTGAGGAGTGTTTTGAGCCTGATAAGTTATCCCTGAGCCTGGATGTTCTGAGCCTCAGTCCTAAGTATCCAGCCAATCCACTAGCAAAGATCTAACCAGATGGCCCCCAAGGCAGATATATAGACTCCGAATGAAAGGAGCCACTTCAGTCAGCTCAGCATCACTACCTGGTTGTGGATACTCCCACAGATGCTTGGTAGTTCAGTCATACTATTCCAGCTCTAGCCTGTACCTACTTTTGCTCCAGCCATGGCTGGATGTCCTTACAAATACTTATAAAAAATCAACATTAACAATCCAGTGAACTCCTCAGCCCAGTTCTTTACAAACTCTTGGATGCAAGTCATCTGAACCTTTTGATTTAAAAATATCTAACTTTAGTAGTTTCTGTTTATCACCCTCCTGAGATACTAGTGGCATGGAAACATCCATAATGTTATCATTTGTTTTTTCCCCTAATACAGAACAGAAATATTTATTGAACACTTCTGCCTTTTATGTATTATTGATAATTCTACCATTTCCATCTAATAATGGACTAGCACTATTGTCAGGATTGTTTTTGCTCCTAATATACTTTTAAAAAAATCTCCTTTTTATTGTCCTTAACTCTGCTGGCTATAGATTTCTCCTGGGGTCCCTTTGCTTTCCTTATCAATTTTATCCTCACAATTGTCTTCCCCTTACACAATCAGTATTCCTCCCTTTTCTCAAGTGCTCCCTTTCAGCTATGGCCACTTCAGAGTCATAACAGATTTAAAAATCCTCTTCACCTGCTCTACCCCCTGAATTGTGATTGGCCTAAAGTTCTCCCCTCTTAGCTGAAACTGGCCTAAAGTCTTCCATCTCTGGCTATGTCTAGCTCATGCCACCATCTTGGGCTGTGTCCAGTCCTTATGCCTACCCCAGCTAAAGTTCTATCTCTACTAGAGATTTGAATATAGATATATTAAAAAGGTATTTAGACACCTAAACATATTTAACAGTGAAGCTAGAGCCCTATGGAGGACCTTAAACTCCCTCTTTCTTGTGAATGGGTAAGATTTAATGTTAGAGCTCATCTATACTAATGAAATTTGAATCAGTATGGTATTGCTATTCTGATGCAAGTTTCCCTAGTATAGATGAGCCCTAAGATTAAATCCTACCCATTCACAAGAGAGAGGGAGTTTAAGGTCCGTCATAGTGCTCAAGCTTCTCTTAGGGCTAGGTTTCAAATGGGCTTAGGTGTATAAATATCTTTGAAAATCTGTCCTTTAGCATCTTAGTCCCACTATTGATGGTATTCTCCCAGCCTAGCATTCAGACTCCAGCCATGCAACGAATCATTTTGCTCCAGCAGTTGGTACTAGCTGGCTCCTGTGGCTATAGTATCCTGGATATTGTTATGTAGTTCTAGCTGCCGGTTACTCTAGATACTCTGGTTATATTAGTACCTGTTCTTGCCTCCTCAGGATACTGCAGTCATTTTCTGCTATTGGTGCTTTTTAAATTGCTCATTCCTATTAAGTTGTAACATTTTTTTACATTGTGACTGTTCAGAGATTGATGTTTGAGTTTGGCTATACAGATATGCTACTGGATGAACAGTATAGGGCATCACATTGCTTTGCAGCTTTATTGTGGCGATTTTTTGAAAGCCCGTCAGTGTATGCTAAAGGCCCCATTCTTCAAGGTAATGACATTCTCAGCACCCTTTGACCTGCATGAGAGTTGTAATAGTTCTCTTGCTAAGCTGTTAAGGCTGGAATTTTCCAAGGAGCATGAAGGAGACAGGTAAGTGCCTAACTTCTTAGGCTCCTTTGAAAATCCCCACCCCATGTTCTACAACAGAGATTAGTAGCATTTAAAAAAATTAGTTTCAAAGACAGGAAAAACAACTATCAGATAACTAAATGAGCCACCACTGAGATTTGTGCCTGCAAGAGGTAGGCAACTCTTCTGAAAATTTACCTAATGATGTATTGTGTTTTCCTTTTGTGCTGGATTAAAGAAAACGTTATTTTTAACAACCACACCAGCATCCTGTTAAAAGAATATTTGTTTTGTTGCAACACTTTTTGTTCCATAGATGTCTGTGCCTTCATTCATCCTGCCTTCCTGAAATGTAATGTTCACAGTTCTCTCACTAAGTGGTGCTGCAATTGCTGGATTGAGTATCTACTCTATTGTAGAGAAAATGTTGAAGTTGTACTAATTTTTTATTACACTAGGTGCCAGTACAACAGTTGAGGCTTCCTCACTCTTGATATCAAGAGTATGTTTTTCAGCTTTTTCATTGTTTGAGAATGATAGGATTAGCCTGGTTTCCTGATCATATAAAAAAATTTGAGGCAAACAAAGAGGAGTTCAAAGATTTTTGGCAACTAAATTACTGTAATTCCATCTGTGTGGCTATAAACTAACTGATACTACTGTGGCATACCAGACAAGGCCAGTCAGCCAGACAGACTACATGGATCCTGAACATTTCTCTCGATTTTCCTTTGTGTCTAAAGAAACTTAGTGTTGATGAAAGATGCCTAACAGACAGCCCTGCAGACCAGGGTCTTTAATTTAGCCACAAAACAGGTACAGGATGTGCAGTGGCAGTGTGATCTCCACTCATACTGCCCTGCAAATATACTTCTGCGGTGCCAACATGTAATGATGTTAATCATGTTTATTTTACTAACATTCTTCATTGTGAAAACTGTTCTGCGTTTGTATAATAAATGCTAAGATGAATCTCACTTTACTATATTCTGCCCATCTTTCCAGTCTCTCTAGATCCTTTTGTATTACTGTAGTCCTTGTGTTGCATTGTGCTGTTGATGGGCCAGGGAATTGGCTGCCCAGAAAAAAGCAGAAAGTCTGAGCCCGCACTAAATCAGAGCATGAGGAAGGCGGAAGACGGAGAAGAGGGCAGAGAGGAAGATGTGGAGAGAAGTGACAAGCAGCTAAGAGCTCTCCGTGGTGTGGCAGACTTAAACAATGGTAATTGTTTTTACCTCCCCCCCCCTTTTTCTGTCTCATTCACTCCATGTTGTTCTTGCTCCCTTCTCACCTCATTCTCTCTCTCGCTCCTATTCTTTTTCCCTTTGCTAAAATTCACACATGGAGGAGTCGTACCAAGTGAAAGCTTTGTGCTTTAGGAAAGGGCTACTTGAGGATCCCAACTGTTTACTTCCCTTTAAAACCCTAAACTGGGCAGATTTTCTTTCTAGTTAAGGATGGTTAGATGTTGGTTACATCTTCCTCCACACTACATCAAAGTTGCTCCTGGGTTTGCTGAAGGGTCACTTCTAGGTCATGGACCCTAATCACCAAGGTAGATCACTGGACTAGCCTCTCAAAAGCTTTCTTCACTTTTTAAAATGCAGATACTGTTGTATCCCATGCAGTTACTCTTTCTCACCCACTATATTCACCTTTCCATTGTGGGCTTTTCTTCACTGCAGTGTTAACTCAAGTTCTCTATACTCCAGTTACCTCCTCTCAAGTTAGCTTAGCTTTAGAGGGAGTGGTCACAGTGATAAACAACATTCTGGCTGTACAGACTGTTTGGATTAGCAACAGGGTAGCCAAGTCCCAGCTGCAATAATAGCGCCAGCAGCAGCAGCACTTGAGTTTTAACCCATGCCCTTTGATGAGCCTGCTAGCTGAAATTTAAAGCGCCACTCAACTCAAGCTAGAGATTTGTGTGTGTGGATGGGAGTCCAGTTACAAGCAACAGCTCAAAGTAACACTGCAGTGAATACAAATCCTGTGAGTGTCTGCCTCTGGCGTAAGCCGATTAGCTTGATAGGGACAACACATCTCACCTCTACCCATTTTACCCTACTTCCCATGAAAACAGAAGCTTTTGTTTCTCGTACACCTCTGAGTGAAAATTACTTTTCTTTACCTCCTCTCCTTTAGCTTTGTCTCTTTCCTTGAAACTGGGCAAATTGGTTAAAATACTGGAGATAGACTGTCAGACCTGAACAGGAACCCTGAATCTTTTTCCTTGAACTGGTGTGACAGGGCTTTGAAATACGGACCCTAAGCCAGATCTGAATTTTGTGATTAGGGCCTAGCTCCATAGAAGTCTGGTTAAACTCCCTCATCCAGACAACCCTCACATATTTGGGGGAATGGGTTTCAAAGTCAGACTAACCTAGATCCAGATTTTGCGGCTTGAGCTCATTTTTGGAGGCACCCTCCCAACTCTCTCCAGCTGTCAGAGGCAAACCAATGCTAAAATTTTAAAGGGGTGTAAGATAGGGTTGCCAACCCTCTAGGATTGGCCTGGAGTCTTCAGGAATGAAAGATTAAGCTTTAAAGATTATGTTATGTGAGGAAATCTCCAGGAATGTGTCCAACCAAAATTGGCAACCTTAGTAAGAGTAGATTTGACCCTTCCGCCATCCTGGTGAAGATGCTGGGCCTATATGTTAAATAGGCTGAAAGTGCCCAAAGGGAAATTTGCCATCTTCTCACCATCCCTTACTCTCCTTGCCTCCATGTGAGCTTTAAGCCCCACTTCCTCTTGTCCCTACAGGAGCCATTGGGCTGTACAATATGGGACTGAGCTGCTGCCTGAATTCTCTGCTTCAGGTGTTCTTCATGAACACACACTTCACCGTGATACTACGAAGGTAAGCGATGCTCAGGAGCAGTGCCCATTCCCTATGCTCAGACTGCCCGTGATACCTTCACTGCCTCACCTGTTTTCAAGTGGAATGTCCATCCAAAGGAATGGATTATCAGGAGTTGCCAGGTGCTTCCCAAACAAGAGTGGGCCCTGAATATGCCTGAGGCGGAAGACTAGGGCTCTGCAAAACACAGCAATTTTGATTCACGGGGGTTCATTAGAGACTGAAAATAGGCCATATTTGCACATTCATATAATTTAATCCCAGACTGGGATATTTGAGATAATATGTATACTGATCTAAGTATTATATTTTTCCATAACTAGGGTGACCAGAT
>NW_020664540.1:19494868-19496013 GCF_002925995.2 Terrapene triunguis | reverse complement strand
TCTTACACCCCCGTTTCCTGGCTAACGGCTCCAGATGGATATGATAGCAACTTCTGCTGACATGACCACCTAGTGCTAGGCTGGCGAGGGGACACCCTGAGGGACACGAACCTGATCATTTGGGCATTTGCTTCAGTTGGGTGGTTATCGATCTGGGTTTCGCAACGTTCAGACCCCATCTGTCCAGCTCCATTTTTGGTATGAGAATGTGGTGTCCATTTAGGATGTTCTGGTAGTCACACAGAATGTTTCGATGGCTGTGGGGAGCACAGAATGGTCTAGGGGTAGCCCAAGGGACGTGGACTCTGGCCTGGTTTCTATTCCCAGCTCAGAGAGACACTTCCTGTGTGACCATGGGCAAGTCACTGAGTCTCTCTGTCCCTCAGGTCCCATCTGTAAAATGGGGACGGTACATCCCTACCTCCAAAGACTGTTGGCAGAATAAATACATTACAGGTGGTGAGGTGCTGAGAAACTCCAGCAATGAGGACCATCTGTGCAAAGGCGGGTCTGCAGGCTCACCCCGAGTTACTCTGAGATGCAGACACCACCAGCGTTGTTATAGTTCAGTGGGAATGGAGTCCTGCTGCCCATTCATTGCACACCGTACCTGGCCATCTCCGTTAAGTAGCCAGGACCCTTCCACAAT
Source organism: Terrapene triunguis (assembly GCF_002925995.2). Classification (NCBI taxonomy): domain Eukaryota; kingdom Metazoa; phylum Chordata; order Testudines; family Emydidae; genus Terrapene; species Terrapene triunguis. Next base: position 19,495,364 of record NW_020664540.1, on the reverse strand, counting down.
GATCCAGTATGTCCTGCACCACCCATCTCCTCCTCATTGGCTCAGTGAATCCTGAACAGCCAGAGAAGATTGCACAACCGAAGCTTCCATGACAACAGCACTCTCCCAAAACTGATGCCCAACCAACTGGTAGCTTTGCAGCATAGCCAGCTTCCAAGGTGCGACAGCCATTCTTTCCCAGGACGAGACGAGCCCTCCCCATCATGCCCGGGTGCTGCAACAGCAGGGCAAGCTCACAGCGTTATCTCCTTCCTCAACGAGGATTTCTGCAGCCACTGCTGCTTATCTCAGGTCTCAGGACTAGACTGTGGCCATGGTCTCAACACAGAAGTGATACTTCACGTGGATGATCCTCATCCATGCGATATCCTGTCACTGCCACCAGCGGGGTTTCTTGCATCTCCCTGTGAGGCGTCTCACGCCGGCCAAGATGGACCCCCTAGTCTGACCCAGTCTGGCAATGCCCCCTCGCTAGTCACAGAGACTTCTACTGTCG
>NW_020664540.1:19471696-19494858 GCF_002925995.2 Terrapene triunguis | reverse complement strand
TCGATGACCTCTCGAGGTCCCTTCCAGTCCTAGAATCTATGAATCTATGAATCTATGTTCTGTTTTGGCTTAAAAATGCCTCTCAGTAAGTTCATTATCACTTGAGTGTCCTTGGATAATTTTCCCATTTACTACAGCACTACACATGCGCTTATTGTTCAGCTGCATCTAATGACTAGAACTGACTTTATTGCATACTCTCCAAAATTATGCATATTAGAGGACTCTGTACTAGAGAATCTACCCTCACCTTAGCGATATTCTGGAATAATATAACTCGCAATATCAGCCCTTTATTGGTGTCCATTATGAGTTTATCTAAGTGTAACCCGTTGCATTTTCAATTTGGCCAAGTAATCATCCATGTTTTATAGTTTAGTTATTGTCACTCTAAGATCTTCATTTGAATTTCTTCTACAGAAAATGGCTGCAGATAGTAATAATGTGGAACATTGTAGGCTAAAGAGCTTTACAGAGATAAATAGTCTTATAAAATACACATAGGTTAATGATAGCAAATGTGCTTGGTTTTACTACACTGTTTCATAACACATCCCAATGGAGAACAGATTTAGCTCATTTTTCATTTGGCGGCTACATGTGTCACAGTAGCTGAAAAAGTCATTGTCCCGATTACCTTTTGTTCATTTATGTGATGCATAAACTGACTCCCCTCTTTAACATCCCGGCCTTCTAAGGACCAACCTCCCCTAAAACAGCTTATACTGATAGCTTAATCTTTACATAAAGTCTAGATGACAATCTTATGTTCTGGCTAATGACTGACCTTGAATAGCTACAAGTGTAAATACTTTTGTAAAGGTGACTTTAAAAGGCAGAGAATCACATTTCAGTAACGTTACAAATATAAGTAAAACACCACCCGTCTCCAGACTCAGGATGGCCACCGGCACATTACTAGACATGTACTTGAGTTTTCCTTTCAGGTTTGCAGGTCATAATCTTCTGAATGCCCCTCTCAACCTGGCTGTTGGGGGCATTAGTTCCACATTGGCAGCTACTGAACTATTCTTTGGTATGTGACTTCATAGCAGCTGTTATTTTCTTTTAAATATCTAAGAAATCCTAAATATCCTTATACAAGAGGCCATAAAACTTTATGGGAAAACATGGAATAATCACCACTCTAGCACTAAACAACGTGAACTGTATAGAGGATGGAAATACCATTTCACAAAGCATTTTTAAGTTTGGCTTTGTTCCAAAACTTTTCCATTTTGGGTTGAAACATTTCAACAAACTCAAAATGTTTCATTTAAAAAAAAATGTATTAGATTAGAATGTGTTTTGTATTGTATTATATATTTATAAATAAAAGAATTTCAGAAAGGAAAATTGTAATGGTTCATTCCAAAACAAGACACTGACATTGTTAGAACCCCTCTGGTTTTCTTTCAAAATGAAATGTTGGTGGAATTGACCTGGTTTCATGAAGTATGTCCGTTTTGACAGAACTGCATATTCCAATGGAATATGGTTCCAATAGTTTCTCCCTCCAATTGTAGTACTAAGCTTCTTTAAAATGAAGCTTTCGCTAATTTCTCCAGGGATTCTATTGTCTCCAGCACCCTCCATCAGATGTTCATTACATTACACAAAAGTTCTATTGTTTGTTTCTCCTAGTAAATAAATAAATAAAAAAAGGGACCAACATTCCAGTCCATAGATAAGGCTCTGATCTAAGACTTTGGGAACAAATCGATGGAGAGGAATCCTTAACTCACAAAAATCTCTTTCAAGACTCTGGAATAAAATCTTTTTTGAAGAAGGTGATATATAAGTAGAAAAAAGTAGTTAGGGAGTTTTGACAATTTGGATTATTAGCTGGCTGGACCATAATAGTGTCATAAGAGCCATTACAGTCTGACTTACTAAAATGCAGATCATTGCAGCTCTAATGGTCTATAGAGTGAATAATGTATAATGAAAATCTCTATTTAGAGACTCACGTTATGGTTTGCAATGCCAATGCCGACTTGATCACTCCTTTGTATGAGTATTGTATGCACACAACAGACTGATGGCTCTTTCATAGCCACACAGTCAATCATGCCAGAGGTCTGTTTATGAAAGACTTAACTGGCGGATTTTTTGACAGATTAGATGCTAATGCCTCCAATGGAGCTGTTATGTCCCATCGTGCGAATATAGCAGATGTGCATGTACACAGAGTACTGGCGTTAAAAAAATCTTTATGAACTTTCTGCTGCAGAAAGACTTGCTGTGCATGCACAGAAACATCTACTGTAGATTGAATAGCTCAGCTGTCATTAAAGCGTGTTGTTCTGAAGAGGCTCAAAGGCACTAACCTGCCATATAAATTAATCACCTGCAAAACATTGCTTTGAGTGGTCTGGAGAAGCACAGAAAAGTTTCGGAAGTTACACTTTAGTGCCTTAAAAAATGACAATCCATCTTCGCAAGTTTGATTTAAAATACTCAACAGCTGAGTCTAGGAAGTTTCTGGCTCCAATTCAGGATACCACCTCAGCACCTGGGTAAGTACTTCCCTGAACTGGGAAACCCACTTTTGTTTATTAATGGAATTGGAAGCTTGCTAAAAAAGTAGGCTTCTATGATGAAGTAGCTGTTACCTTATTACATACAGGGTGAAATTCATTCCTGAGCAGGGGGCCCGTGTTAAGTTTAGGCACCCTGTTTTGTAGGCCTCATGCTGGTCCCCGCCCTTAAGCTTACACCTTGTTACAAGAGGTAGTTGCTTCTTACTAGTGCTAAAGAAAGGTGATCTCAGAAAAGGAAGAAGCTGCAGCCATTTTATGCCTGACTGACTCTCAGAACACTCTTGCCAGGAGTAAGGGATGGTGGTAACCGGTCAGACTTGACCAATATTCGAGTTCATTGTTGATTTATTTCAAGGGGTGGAGCATGATTCCAGGTAGTGTTTTATCTAAACCAGCTCACCCATCTTGACATCTTTCTGTAGGCGTCTTCTGACCTCCCCCAATCAGGTAGAGATAATTTAGGTACAAAATCAAAACTGTATTGGTGCCACTGCACACCAGAGTCAACAGTAGTCCACCTTCAACTGTTACATTGCAGGGGGGGCTATGTTAGCCACGTAAACGAGAGATAGATTAGAGAGAGAAAGGGTTTTGAGGGATGTGATCTCCTGTCCCTTTAGATATTTGAACACTCTCCTCTCTCCCCATTGCAGAGCCTCACTTCTGTGTTGGTTTCAGTTTTGCTGGGAGAACAGTAAAAAGTTTCCACCACAGCGAGCTGTGCTTAAATGAGCTCCTCTGTGTCTGTATCTCCTTCGCCACTGGGGCCAGGGATAACACTTTAAGGCTGGTGATACTCTCGAAAGCAGGATTTTTAGAGACTGAGTGAACTGTTATTGGTGCCGCAGTTAGACTTTAATTAAGCACTTTTTAGAGAGAGGATATGAATGGAGAAGAATTATGCAACACCAGATGCCACTTTAGAGAGTCACTTTTCTGACTGTGACCACATTTCACTAATCTATAGCAGTGCAAATGGAGCGGCTATAATAGGATAAAAGATTGCATTCTTCTCATGATGCACTTTGGTATTTGCTATATATTTATATGGGGTTTTGTAAATTGCTGTCTTGGTGACTGTTTAAATCATTCGCACACAAAAGACCAAATGTTGGAGATGCCACCTTGGGCCCCAGTCTTCCTAACACTTGCACATTTGTAATAATGCATCTGGATGGACACACTGATTTCAACGCACGTCGTAACCGGTAAAATGGTGCCCATTATAACATCTCTGTGAATGTATACAATTTTATCCAAACTCACGGCACATCTCTAGGATACAAAAAACTCAGTCAAATCAATACCATGCTGTCCTCAGCCACCATGTAGTCAAAGGCAAGTTCAGTCAGCTATTGGCCACCAACCTCTGTGCTACCGTTGTTTATTTAAGTTTCCAAAACTTACAAAATTGATTTCATTCACCTTAAATACTTTCAATTGGTTACTAACGTGGTCACTAGTAGAAAGTCAGTACTTAGCCACACAGTTGAGAAACTGCCATTCTTCGTATGCTAAGAATAGAAAGAAAATGCAGTATTTCAATGATACCAGCCTGTGGGAAAATGCTGATTTTAAACATATTGATCACTACATTGGAAGTTTAGTGTACTAAAAAAGATACAATGGTTCATGCATTACAAAGCCAAGAGGGATCATTATGATCCTCTAGCCTGACCTGCTGTATAACACAGGCTATAGGACTGCTCTCAATTAATTGTTGTTTGAAGTACAGCATCTGTCTAAATCAACACTGGCAATTTTTTAGAAAAAAATCCAGTGATGGAGAATCCACCACAACTTCACTGTTAAAAGTTTGTGCCTTATTTCTAGTCTGAGTCTGTCTAACTTCAACTCCCAGCCACTGGATCTTGTTATATCTTTGGCCTTGTCTACACTGGCAAGTTACTGCACAGTAAAGTGGCTTTCTGTGGTGTAACTCCCGAGGTGCACACACTGCCAAGCCACTTAGTGCACAGAAATTCCTCAGTAGCAGCGTTGCAAAAAACCACCTCGATGAGAGAGGGTCCAGCACTGTATTGGCAATGTAAATACATGACAGCGCAGAAGGCAATCAATTGGCCTCCGGAAGTATCCCATAATCTCTCAAGTGGCCGCTCTGCTCAGTGTTTTGAACTCGGCTGCCCTGGAGACATGCGCCCCTCCCCTTTCAAAGCTCGGTTTCTGGTGGCCCTTGTGTGCTGTGCTGATCTGCTCCGGGACACAAAGCAAACCATCAATGTGGAATGCTTGTGTTGTTGAACACAGAGGCAGGTGTGTGTGTGCGCGCGCGAGAGAGAGATTGCCACGCAGAGAGCTGGGGAGGGAGGTGGGGGCTGATGTCGGGGTTTCCCCCTCTCCCTGCCTTAGGATTGGTTGCTTCCTGCCGCTGTCTGAACTTACAAGACAGCATGCTGACACACTGTCCCCCAAAACACACTGTCTCTCCTCCCCCCTCCATTCACACACACGCTCACACACACTCCCAGTCTCACACTTGAACCCCCACCGCCAACACTTCAGTGGAAAAGCAGCTGGCAATGTAGTAGGATGCCCATGGAACAATGGGATTGGGAAACCTGCATCATGTGACGCTGTGCCTGCCCCATGAGGTATTGCAAACCCTTCCCAAAGCACCTGCGGCCAGTTGCACAGTGAGATAGCGACCACAATGCACTGCTGTCCTTGCCATTGCAAGAGCTGCTAATGTGGATGTGCTCCAGCGTCACAAGGAGCACAATGTGGACACACAACAGTGGTTTAATTCCAGCGCTTTAATAAGAGTGGTATAACTTGTTGCGCAGAAACTTGCCAATGTAGACATACCCTTAGTCTGCTCGACTGAAGAACGCTCCATTATCTGTTCTCCATGCAGAGACCTTATAGAGTGATCAAGTCACCTCTTAGCTTAACAAAGAAAAGGTTCTCTCTATAAGGCATGTTTTCCAATCCTTTAATCGTTCTTGTGGCTCTTATGAAATCATAGAAATGTAGGTCTGGACAGGACCTCGAGAGGTCATCTAGTCCAGCCCCCTGCACCGAGACAGAACCAAGAGCACCTCTGACCGGTGTTTGTCTGATCTTTTCTTAAAAACCTCCAATGACAGAGATTCCACAGCCTCACTTGGAAACCTACTTCAGAGCTGAATTCTCTTTATAGTTAGATAGTTTTTTCCCCCCCAATATCTAACCTACATTTACCTTGCTGCACATAGAGCCAATTACTGCTTCTCTTACCTTTCGTGGACATGGAAAGCAATTGATCACCATACTCTTTATAACAGCCCTTAACATAGTTGAAGACTATCGGGTGCCACTCAGTCCTCTTTTGTCAGGACTAAACATGCCTAATTTTTTTAAATCTTTCCTCATAAATCAGGTTTTCTGAACCTTTTATCATTTTTGTTGCTCTCCTCTGGACTCTCCAGTTTATCCACACCTTCCGTAAAGTGTGAACCCGGAATCGGACACAGCACTCCCGCTGCGGCCTCACCCATGCCAACCAGGACAATTATTTTCTATGTCTTACAGACAACACTCCTCTTAATACACCCCAGAATAATTTTAGCCTTTTTTGCTACTGCATCTCATTGCTGACTCATTCAATTTGTGATCCACTATAATCACCAGATCCTTTTCTGCAGTACTATCACCTAGCCAATTATTCCCCATTTTCCAGTTGTGAGTTTAATTTTTCCTTCTGAAGGCAGTCCTTTCCACTTGCTTTAGTTAGTTTCACCTTATTTGTTTCAGATCAATTCTTCAATTGGTATGCTTGTTTTGAATTCTAATCCTGCCTTCCAAAGGCTTGCACCCTTCTCAGCTTGGTGTCATCGGCAAATTTTATAAACATCCTCTCCACTCTATTATTCAAGTCATTAATGTAAATATTGACTAGCATTCGACTCAGGACAGGCCCCTGTGAGACCCCACTAGATAACATCCTCCACATCTGGAAATGAATCATTGATTACAGTCCTCTGAGTATGGTCTTTAAGAACATAAGAACAGCCATACTGGATCAGACCAAAGGTCCATCTAGCCCAGTATCCTGTCTTCTGACAGCGGCCAATGCCAGGTGCCCCAGAGGGAATGAACAGAACAGGCAATCACCAAGTGATCCATCCCCAGTTTTACACCCACCTTATAGTCATTTCCTCTAGATCAAATTTCCCTTGTTTGTTTATGAGACTTTAATGTGGGACTGTGTCAGAAGGCTTACTAAAACCAAGATATATCACATATTCAGCTTTCCCCTCTTCAGTAGGCCAGTAACCCTGTCCAAGAAGGAAACTAGGCTAGTTTGGCATGATTTGTTCTTGAAAAATCCATGCTGGCTATTCCTTATAACCTTGCCACCCTTGAGGGGCTTATAAACTGATTGTTTAATAGTTTGTTCCAGTATGTTTCCAGGTATCGAAGATTGCCTGCCTGTTCTATAATTCCCTGGTCCTCTTTGTTCCCCCTTTAAGGATAGGTACTATATTTGCCGTTCTCCAGTCCGATAGGACCTCACCTGTCCTCCATGAATTCTCAAAGATAATTGCTAACAGTTCCAAGATTGCTTCAGTTAGTTCCTTAAGTACCCTGTGATGAATTTCATCAGGCCCTGTCAACTTAAATATATCTAACTCACCTAAATATTCTTTAACCTGGTCTTCCCCTATTCTGGCTTGTGTTCCTTCCCCATTCTCTCTGAGCCCTCACCAATTTATCAACATCTTTCCTGAATTGTTGACACCAGAACTAGACAATGATTAGGGAGTGTAATAGAATCAGACTCTGCAAGCTTCGCTTTGAATATTGGCTAGTCACAGAGTACAGCTGGGCACACAAGTTACTTGATATTATTTCTGATTCCAGTGGCATGGCACTTAGGACAGGACAAGAACAAAATATAACAAAAAACAGTTTCAAGCCGAGTTGTCAGAGAAGTAATTTTACTACAAATCTGTGAAACTTGGGATTCATGAAGATCGTCACAAAAACCCTGTTGCAAATATGAAACTACCCTACAAATTAAAGCAAGTCCAACTCTGCTCTTTTTCTCATGTTAGAGATCTCAGTCCCATAGATCGGTATGTGAAAACTGTGAATTCTCTATTGTGGTATCTAGTCCTCATTTTATAGATTGAAGCAAATGTGAAAAATACAGCCTAAGCTCAGGTTAGTCAATGATCTTCTTAAGTGAGGGATTTATTTCTAAGTTGTTGAATTTGACTTTAGTCAAAATGTGGCCCTGGGAGTCCCACTATTTACTTTTCAAAACAGGAAAGAGAACTCCTGCCTACTTGATTAAACTGTGGTACGATCTCCACAGATGGAGACCCTGTCACCCACACTGACTGTCTGGGAGAAATTATATCTGCTTCGATCTATCTTCCTTCCGCAGCGTGCCCCCAGGTCATCCCATGAGGTCTGAGCTTTTTTTTTTTTTTTACTTCTTTTCACTTTGCCAAAGATTTTCTAAATTTTAACTTAAAAGGGAAATAATTTGCCTTTCTGATGGATGGTACTTTTGAATAATATATTGAACTGAGCACAGACAATGGCACCAGGGAGTCAAGCTCATGTTTTATCTGCTGAATGATTAAGACATGAAGGAACCTTGTACAAGGGAGATGTGCACTCTCCTAGTCTATTTTTATTTGAAAAACATCAATTCACAAATGAGTTTGAATAGTTAAATTTTCCTAGCAAGAGGAAACACCTTAGGAGCATGCTACTCTCTATACAGATTATAACTGAGACAGCACTGAGATACAGTAAAACTGAAGGTGCATACCCCGTGCTAGCCACCGCCCTCATGTATTCTAAAACTACACATACAAAGATTTGACAAAGCCATTTTTGCAGGTGAAGATTTAAAGTTCACTTCATCTAGATTTACCAGGATCGTTACAGTAAATGATCACTGATTAATAATAAGCTGAGTACTGCAGGTCTTTATGCTAACTATGCAGTACATACATTTACGGGACTGCTGCGATAATAGCTTACACAAAACATGAATAGCTGCAGAGTACCAACCATGGATGTGCTACAGACGCCCCATCGGAACTGATCTCCCCACCCCACCCCCAAATCCTGCCTGGCATTGGACTCACCGTGGCCACATCAAAGTCCATATGGACAATTGGATTTGGGAGGTCTCTCAGGACCATAGCCATCAAATGGGCCTACCCCAGGGGATTGCAGGATCCACACACACCCTGTAGGTAGGCCTGACCCAGGATACTGTTTCTGGGCTTGAAGTGGCAACTGAGGAAGTGAAGATAATGCCCAGACTCAGACCTTTATCCCCTTCATTCTGAGGGCAGGTTTCCAAAAATTCTCACATGGAAGTGGAGGACCCATTTGAAAGGGTTGAATGATTTGATACAGCTGGCAGCCTCCTCTACTGATGGCCTAATATGATCTTATAATGCGTTAGTCTCACCCACCCGCAGGGTGACTCCTCAGTGTCTTCTTGGTATGCGCCATCCTCACAGGTCACCAAGGCTTGGTGTACAGATGACCCAGGACTGATCAGAGAGTCCGGGAGAAAGTCAGAGCACCAATAACTGAATCTCTGCCCCAAGCAGGATGCATTGCAGCAAATCATGTTTGTAGAGTCCTGTGCCATAGTTGGGTGGTGAAGAATGTCTCTCTTCTGCACTAGTTACCATGACGTCTAAACCAGCTAAACTTAATGGTAAACAGCTTGGTCAATCTATATGGTCTGTGCTCAGGAACAGCGCACAATCTCAGGAAAGGTTTTCCATATAGAGAAGGATCATCTAGGCTCTGTGACGTCCAGGGCCGGCTCCAGGCACCAGCCGAGCAAGCTCGTGCTTGGGGCGGCAGATTTCAAAGGGCAGCATTCCATCTAATCCTTTTTTGTTGTTGTTGTTTTGTTTTGTTTTGCGCTTCACCGCTTTGGCCGCCCCTGCAGGTTTTTTCTTTTTGGTTTACTGCTCCCGCCGCCCTGTAGGGGGCAGAGGAGGGGAGCGCCCTGCATCAAGCCCTGCAGGGCAGCCCGCGTCCTTCCCTGCCTGCCGAACAGAGCGGCGCGGAGCCTTCCCAGCAGGTGGCGCAGCGGGAGGGGCCGCGTGGCAAGCGCCCTGCTTAAGGAAGCCCTGGCCGCCCCCGTTCTCTCTCCCCCACCCCCCCACCCCGCTAGGCGGGGTGCGCACTCCGCTGCCCGGGGTCTGCAGGGCCGGGAGTCCCCCTGCACCCACGCTCCCACCGCCCCGCAGGTATTTTTTGTTTGTTTTTATTTTTTCTTTCCTTTGCCGCTCCGGCAGGCGGGCCAGTTTGTCGTCCCTCCTGCCCGCCGCTCCGGCCGGGGGCAGGTTTGTTTCCCCCCCCCTTTGCTGCTCCGGCCGGCCAATTTGTTCGCCCCCCCCCCGCCCCGCCCCCCCGGCCGGGGGCAGGTTTGTTTTCCTCCTCCCCCCCCACCCCTGCTGCTCCAGCCGGCCAGGTGTTTTTTGCTTTGGGCGGCAAAAAAGCCAGAGCTGGCCCTGGTGACGTCTAGAATATTACATGGACTGTGCAGTTTTCAAAACTTTGTTTTTAAAGACACAAAGAAAAAAAACCCCTACTGTAGCTCACAAACCAGTTCCGAATGTAGCGGTTATAGTTCATATTCATAGATTCCAAGGCCAGAAGAGACCATTTTAATCATCTAGTCTGACCCCCTGCATCACACAGGCCAGAGAATGTCCCCAAAATAATTCCAAGAGTGGATCCTTTTAGAAAGAAAACATCCAATCTTGATTTAAAAATTGCTAGAGAATCCACCACTACCCTTGGTAAATTGTTCTAATGGTAAATTACTCTCCCTATTTTCTAGTCTGATTTTGTCTAGCTTCAACTTCCAGCCATGGGATTGTGTTCTACCTTTAGCTCTAATAGACTGAAGAGCCCATTATTAAATGTGTGTTCCCCATTTAGGTATTTATACACCGTAATCAAGTCACCTTTTAACCTTCTCTTTGTTAAATTAAATAGATTGAGCTCTTTGAGTCTATCACCATTTTCTAATCTTTTAATCAGTCTTGTGGCTGTTCTCTGATCCTTCTCCAATTTCTCAACATCCTTCTTGAATTGTGGACAACAGACCTAGACAGAGCTTTCCAGCAGCCATTGCACAGTACCAAATATAGAGGTAAAATAACTTCCCTTGTCCTGCTTCAGATTCCCTTGTTTATGTACCTAGACATCACATTAGCCCTTTTGGCCACAGTGTTGCACTGGGGGCTCATGATTGTCCACTATGACACCCACATCTTTTTCAGAGTCACTGCTTCCAGGATAGAGTTCCCCCATCTAGGATCAAAGTATGGCCTACGTTGTTTGTTCTTAGATGTACACATTTACATTTAGCCATATTAAAACAAACAAATATTGTTTGCACACACCCAGCTTACCAAGCGATCCAGAACTCTCTGCATCAATGACTGTCCTCTTCCTTATTTACCACTCCCCCAATTTTTGTGTCATCTGTAAACCTTGTCCGTGATGATTTTATGTTTTCTTCAAGGTCATTGTTAAAAATGTTAACTAGCGTAGGGCCAAGAACCAGTCCCTGTGGGACCTCTCTAGAAACACAGCTGTTGAATGAGGATTCCCTATTTACAATTATATTTTGAGACCTATCAGTAGCCAATTTTTAAGCTATTTAATATATGTTATGGTAATTTTATATCTTTCTAGTTTTTTAATCAAAATGTCATACAATACCAAGTCAAATTACTTACAGAATTTTAGGTATATTACATTACAACCACTACCTTTATTAACCAAATTTATTATCTCATCAAAAAGAGATATGGAGTTAGTTTGACAGGATCTATTTTCCATAAATCCATTTTGAGTTGCATTAATTACATTACCCTCCTTTAATTCTTTATTAATCAAGTACTGTAACAGCCACTCCATTATCTTGCCTGCAATCGATGAAAGGCTGACAGCCCTATAATTACCAAAGTCATCCCATGTACCCTTCTTAAATATTAGCACAACATTTCTTCAAGTCTTCTGGAACTTCCTCAGTACTCCAAGCTTTATGGAAAATCAACATTAACAGTCCAGGGAACTCCTCAGCTAGCTCTTTTAAAACTCCTGGATGCAAGTTATCTGGACCTGCTGATTTAAAAATTTCTAACTTTAGCAGTTGCTATTTAACATCCTCCAGACATATTAGTGGAATGGAAAGTGTGTTATGAGATATTACTACATCATCTGTTTTTTTTTTTCTGAACTATAGAACAGAAATATTTATTGAACACTTGCCTTTTTTGTATTATTATTGATAATGCTACCATTTCCATCTAATAATGGATCAATACTATTTTTAGGTTTCTTTTTTGTTCTAAATATACTTGAAAAATCCCTTCTTACTGTCCTTAACTCTCCTAGCCATAGATTTCTGCTTGTAGCCCTTGGCTTCCTTTATCAATTTTCTCCAATTACTAGCTTCTGACTTACATTCATTACTATCAACTTCCCTGTGACGGGGCAGCCCCGCCCCGCACTAGCCCCAGCGGCGTCAGACCAGTAGCTCTGACAGAGGAAGTCCCGCCCCGTTCATACTGGGCATGCTCCAGATGCTCACTGAGTATAAAAGGAGGGAACTCAGCTGAGTGGGGGCTGGCGGCCACAGGGGAAGGACCTAACTGGGAAGCTCCTGCAGAGGACCAGCCGACGCTCTTGAAGCTGCCAGGAACAGAGGCTTCTACAGGCCAGCACGAACCCCTACTGCGGGAGGAACCAGGGGAGGTGATGGATCCGGAGACCCGTGGAGAACCCTGGGATCCGTGGGAGATCCCAACTCCCAAGCCGGTAGGAAGCGACCCGGGGGAGGTGATGGACTGGTACCTTGACTCCGGTAAGCCTCAGCGTGTTTCGGTAGGACCCCCCTGCTGAGCCAGTAGTAAGGTCCTACGGCCCTGCAACCAGGGGCGGTTACATGGACTCTGGCCACTAGGCCGTGCTACCCTGAGACAAGGGTTTATCCTATGGACTCTGGCCACTAGGCCGTGCTGCCCTGCAACCAGGGGCGGTTATAGGGACTCTGGCCACTAGGCCGTGTTGCCCTGCAACCAGGGGTGGTTATATGGACTCTGGCCACTAAGCCGTGCTGCCCTGTAACGAGGGGCGTAAACCCTCACATTCCCCTTTCTTCTACTTGTTTTTTATTGTTCCATATTTTTTTAATTTTTATAGTTGTCTTTACTTCTCTTTCAAACCAGGTCGGCTTTTTTAAGCACATACAGCCTTCTTCCTCAATTGTGAGATTGTGAGGTTCTGGACATCTAGTGAAATATTCTTAAACAATTCCCCATTATCATTCACATTTTTCTGATTAAATTCTTCCTCCCAGCTGATTTGGCTCATAATTGTTTTCAGCTTTGTAAAATTGGCCCTTTTATAGCACCGTGTGTGTGTGTATTACTAGTCTGGATTTAATTCTGTTTGCATATTATAAATGTGATCAAGTCATGATCATTTGTTCCTAAATTACCATTATTTTTCAGTCCCATGATCTGTTCCTCTTTAGCTGTCAAGACAAGGTCTGGTATAGAATTCCCTTATGTTGGATGCAACACCTCTTGAGTAGGGAAATTGTCATCTAGAATATTTAGAAATTCCAAGTGGTATACTTCAGGAGGTAAACCTGTTTAACTGCACATGTGGATGCTCTAACTCCAGAACACTTCAGTCCAAATTAGTGTAATCTGCTATTTTAAATGGACTTGTAGTGAGGCGATGTGGCCTCCCTCCGACCCAGAAGGGGAGGAACCACCCTCCGTGCCCAGGTGGGCAGAGCCAAACCAGCCTCACCTCTCCCACTGGAAGTGGATAGGCTGGACAGGAAATATAAAAGGCAGGGCCTCTAGCTCAGTTGGGGCCGAGACAGCGAAGGAGACAGATACATCCAGCTCGCTCCAGGCTGCTGACTTTGCTGCAGAGCCCAGAGACATCCTACTCATGAAGGAACCTGTGTTTGTAGGGGAGCTGCCAGGACTGCTTGGTGGGACAGAGGACACCCCGTGGATCCAGGTACACCCCGAGGGGATGGGAGGAAGTGGCCCAGGGGCAACTGAGTTCAGTCTGGCTGTAGCACTGCCTATAGCACTGTAGCACAGTCAACATGTTGCGGCTGGATTCCCTGCTGACCCAGTGGCGGAACACTCCACCACTGTTAGGGCTGTGGGCTGGGACCCGGTGGAGTCGGGTGGGCCCGGGCCCCTTACCCCCACCATCCCACCCCTGGGGCGGCAACCTCCTCACCTGAGGCCCAAGAGGCCTGCATATGTCTGCCATCTACTACAGCTACGATGCCAGCCCCCCGACTGCTTGGTCTACTGGGTTTGCTCTGCCCCCGCCTAAAGTCCCAGAGTTTATAATCTACTGTCTGTTCTGTCCCTGCCTAAGGGCAGAGCCTATGGACTCCTTGGTGGCCCTGCTCCTGCCTGAGGATCAAACCCATAGACTGTCTGGGGTTTCACCTGTTAGGGCGGTCGGGACACCAGCGCCTGGACTGCTAGTGCCCCTGAGCCTAGGCAGTGACCCTGAGGACATAGTGAGGCGGTGTGGCCTCCCTCCAACCCAGAAGGGGAGGGACGACTACACTCCACTAGTGGACTAATTCAGAATAAGCCAGTCTTACTTTAAAATAAAGGCGTCCACATGTGGAATTAACCAGGAATAGTTAATCCACTTTAAATTCACATTCTATCTGATTCTGGATTAATTTTCATGTTGAGACAAGCTCTTAAATGGAGAAAACTGAGGCAGTGGCCAAGATTTTCTAGAGTGATTTGACACCTTTAAGGCGGCCGGATTTTCACAGTGCTGAGAATCCACTTTTTGAAAAGCAGAACTCTTTAAATTGTCTCAAGAAGAGCATCCCAAATTGGAGGCACCTAAGTCACTAATCACTTTTGGAAGTTTACACCAGTGATCATATGAAAGTATTAAATCTGTATATCACAGTAGCACCCATCTGTAACAATCATTTGTGTAAAAAGCTTGTAATTAATCAAGTATTTGTTAACCCCTTATAGATGCTTTAAAAGTTTTCCCTAAACAAAGTGTGACTCATAACTCAATAACTGCATTTTTCACCTGCAGACTTCTCACACATGTACACAAATACTCACACACAGGGCCTATTGTAATAGCAGAGATTTTTCTGTGTGTGAAGTTTCTGTGCAGATGACCTACAGAACTACACTCTTTCAAAGTGGCCTAGATTTCTGAAAGAAGATGCAGATATTAGTAAGTGAAAATGCAATCCTTGTAATGAAACAGTATTCTCATGCTGGCCTGTGTCACACGATCACTTTGTTTTGATAATATAATCTGCAAAAGCTTCTTAGCATTCAATAAAAGATGAACTGTTTGCTTTGCATTTTCTGTCTCCAAGAGAGATACAAATAATGTAGCCAAAACAGTAGAAATGGCATTAATCCAGAAGTGTGCTTAATGGCAGTGTAACAGGGTTGGGACTCACCACTGCGGCGCCTCCTACTGATTGCCTCTGGGAATTAGCTCAGTCCTTTGGAGCGCCCTCTCCTGGTGGTGTCCCGTCTGTTGTCTCGCCCTTGGTTGGCTTCTGAGTCCACGTCGCTCTCCAACTCGCGGCGTTCTCTTCAGGACCACTGCCCTCTGGCAGTGCTCCTCAGTCCATCCATACCCCCTTCTGGGGATTGGGTGATCAGCAGCCCTACATTCCAGCCACCATGTCCAACCACACCCTTTGAGTCTAATCCCTTCTTGTCAGGGATCTGGCAGGTCTATGATGGCCGCTCCCTACGGCCGATGGCTGTATGTACGGAAAGGGGGGACCCAGGCCCGCCCATTACTCTGGGTCCCAACCCAGGGACTCTCTAGTGGCAGCCGTCCTGCCCTCCTTCTCTCCCTCCATCTGTCCACGTCCCTGGGCCGTTTCCCCTTTGGCCCCTCGCACCGGCTAGGCCCTTCCCCTCAGGGCCTGCAGCCTGGCAGACACCAGACTGGAGTTCCTTTCGGCTCCCCCAGGCCTGCCCAGCACTGTGCTGTCCCTGGTGCTAGTCTCCCAGCTCTAGAGACAGACCTTCCCCTCTCGAAGGCCTGGGACAGACTCCCTGCTCTCTCCCTGAGCAGCCTTTTATAGGGCTGAGCCTGGCCCTGATTGGCTGCTTCCAATCTGGGCTCTGATTGGCTCCCAATAAGCCCTTCCCTGATTGGCTGCCCATCTGCGCAGGCCCACTGGCCTGCTGCAGCCCTAATTCTCAGGGACTGGGGCAGCCGCCCCACTACACACCCTCCCCCTTAAGAACCCTCTCAGGGGGGAATTCCCTATCGTCCCTGTGCTCCTCGCAGCTGGGCCCTCAGGGAATCTCTGTCATAGCACAGGCCCTCCACTAACTCGAGCCACTTGCTTCCTACCTCTATGGTCTGGGTCCCCACCGTAGACCTCCCTGGACCTACGTGGGTTCCCACATCAGCCCTCCCGGTCCCTATGCGGGTTCCATTTTTTAGATGGGGCCTCTCTGCCCCAGCCCCCTTCTCTTTGGGGGCCTTGGCCTGGACTACCACCCCCTGTTGGCTAGCCCCAGATCGAGCCTCTTTCTCAGCTACTCCCACCTCTGCTCCTGGCGGTTTGGGAGGTTCCCCAGTCCTCTACAAAGTTTTCCCCTTTCGAACTCTTATATGGTCGCCACCCACGTGGACTGTTGGACCTAATTAGGGAGACATGGAAGCAAGCCCCGTCACCTACTCAGGGCCTCTTGAAATACGTGCTCCAGGAGCACCTTATTCAGGCTGGGGCCCTGGCTCGGGAGAATTTGAAGGCCGCACAGGATGCCCAGGCCCGGACCTACAACCGGGACGCACGGACCCGCGACTTCCAACCCGGTGATCGGGTTCTACTCCTTCTCCCCTCAAGTGAGTCCAAGATTCTGGCCCGTTGGCAAGGGCCTTATGAGGTGGTCCGAAAGGTCGGGCCTGTCATGTATGAAATCAACCAGCCCGACCGGCACCGGAAAACTCAAAGGTACCATATCAACCTCCTCAAACCCTGGTGGGAGTGAGAGGGACTCTTGATTAACCCTTGCCCACCGGAACCCGAGCTGGGCCCCCATGTAACACATTCGGAGGACCCTGGACTGCAGGACCCCAGCTCAGGGAGACACTGACTGAGGAGCAACTTAAGCAGACCCAGTGTCTCCTACAGGCGTTCCCACGCACTTTCACAGCCCAACCAGGGTACACAACCCTCGTCCATCATACTATTCAGACAGAGCCTGGAGTGGTGATCTGGGGCGCCACCAGGCCCTTGCCATATCACGTGCGGCAGGTCGTTGAAGAGGAAGTACAGGCCATGCTGGACCTGGGAGTCATCGAACCATCGCAGAGCGAATGGCACAGCCCGGTAGTACTGGTACCTAAGCCCGATGGCACACAACGGTTCTGCATCGATTTCCGACGCGTCAATGCCATCTCAAAGTTCAATGCGTACCCGATGCCCCAGATAGATGAACTGCTGGGCCGGTTAGGAGAGGCCCGCTTCATCACCACCCTTGATCTGAGCAAGGGATATTGGCAGATCCCCCTTGATCTGGCCTCCAGGGAGAAGACCGTTTTGCCACCCCCACGGGTCTATATCAGTTTACTCGGATGCCCTTCGGCCTCCATGGGGCCCCGGCCACGTTTCAACGGCTGATGGACCGCCTCCTCCAACCCCATCGGGACTACGCGGCCGCCTACCTTGATGATGTGGTTGTCTATAGCCACCATTGGGAAAACCACCTAGAGTGGGTAGCGGCGGTCCTGAGATTCCTGCGGGCAGCAGGGTTAACAGCCAACCCGAAGAAATGCCACATTGGCTGGCAAGAAACTACCTATCTGGGGTATACCATAGGGAACGGACAAGTGAAGCCCCTCGTGGGAAAAGTTCAGGCCATTGCAACCTGCCCACCGCTCACCACAAAACGCCAGGTACGCCAGTTCCTGGGACTTGCTGGCTATTATCGGCAGTTTATTCCCCAGTTTGCGGCGATTGCAGCCCCCTTGACCGGGCTGTTGACCAAGGACAGCCCTCGGCAAGTAGTCTGGACCCAAGAGTGCGACAAGGCCTTCCAGATGCTCAAGGCAAGTCTCTGCCGTGAACCGGTCCTATATAGCCCCGATTTTGACCAGCCGTTCATCCTTCAGACCGACGCCTCGGACGTAGGACTTGAGGCCATCCTATCCCAAGAAGTGGGCGGGGAAGAACATCCGGTCATCTACATTAGCTGGAAGTTGTTTCCCCGGGAAAAGAACTACGCGGAGGTGGAGAAGGAGGCCCTTGCAGTAAAGTGGGCTTGTGACGCACTGTGTTACTATGTCCTCGGAGTCCCATTCACGTTGGTCACCGATCACGCTGCACTCCAGTGGCTGGCTTGGATGAAGGATAATAATATGAGAATACAGCGGTGGTACCTGGCGCTACAGCCCTATGCCTTTACGGTTCACCATAGGGCTGGGAAGGACCATGCAAATGCAGACTTTATGTCCCGCTTGGGAGGTATGGAAGGTTCTGGCCCCAATGAACGGGAGCCAGCCTTGTGGGAGGGGGGTGTAGTGAGGCGGCCTGGCTCCCAGCCGCCCCAGAGAGAGGCAAGCCTCTCTGGATGCCAAAGTGGACGGAGCCACTGGAGCCTGCGCCCGCCCCGCAAAGGTCAAAGCGCAGGGCCGGAAGTATAAAAGCCGCATCCCAGGGCTCAGAAGCTGCCTGGCCGCCGGAGAAGCCAGACGCTGGGGGCCTAGCTCCCACTGGGGAGACTCCTGCAGCCTGTGACTGACCCGAGGACTGGCCATACCAGTCAAGGCCTGAGGATGACCAGACCCCGGAGAAGCTGTTAAGCCTACCGGAGAGAAGCGACCCAGAGGAGCTGCCAAGCCTACCGCTCGCCGAGTACCCTGAGGAGCCCATGGTGCTTGATTCCGTGGAGGAAACCGACCAGACGCAGGTACTGCTAGAGCGGGAGGTAGGAAGTAGCCCGGGGGCAGCCGACCCTAGTCTGGCTGTGGCACACCCAGAGCCGATGTCAGTGTGTTGCGGCCAGGATCCCCACTGACACAGCAGCAGGCTGTCTGCCGCTGTTAGGGCCCCGGGCTGGGACGCAGTGGAGTGGGTGGGCCTGCGTCCCCCCTGCCACCCCACTCCCGGGTGGCAGTCTCCCCCTCGCCCCAGATGCCAGAACCGGGAGTCTGGGCTTGTTCCTGAACTATTTGCTCAGCCCCTGCCTGAGGGTCTGAGCCCCTGTTTGTGTGTTGCCCCGCCCTGACCCAGGGCCCGGGCCTGATACTGAACTATTTGCTCAGCCCCCTGCCTGAGGGTCTGAGCCCCTGTTTGTGTGTTGCCCCGCCCTGACCCAGGGCCTGGGGCCTGATACTGAACTATTTTGCTCAGCCCCTACCTGAGGGCCTGAGCCCTTGACTGTTTCCTGCCTCACCCGGCTAGTTCCCTGACTCAGCGGACCTCAGTAGTGAGGCGGCCTGGCTCCCAGCCGCCCCAGAGAGGGGCGACCCTAACAAACCCCTTTACAGGCAGGATTCTAATTTTCAGAAGAGGAGATGTTCCATACTGGTTCGTGAAAAGAAGCCATTTGGCTTTTATCAAACTAACAAGAACTCATGTACGTGAACTCTCCCCTTGCTCCACACAGCTTTTCAGAGCTTGTTCAAAGAGTCAGAGATTCCAAGGCCAGAAGGGCATTGGGGTCATCTAGGCTGAACGCCTGTATTATGCAGGCCAGAGAACTTCCCAAAATAATTCCCAGAGCAGAGCTTCTAGAAAAACTTCCAACCTTGATTTAAAAGTGTCAGTGATGGAGAATCCACAACATTATTCTATTGATTCACCATTAACAGTACATTATTCTATTGATTCACCATTTCAGTCACGAATCTCATGCTCCACTTAATAAAAAGGGAGCATATCAGGTTACATTTAGCCTCAAATTTAAGGGGAATAAGGACAACCCAGGGAATTATAGACCAGTCAGCTTCATTTCAGTACCCAGGAAGATAATAGAGTAAATAAGCAATCAATTTGCAGACACCTAGAAGATAATAGTAAGGGAAGATAATAGAAGCTAAGTAACAGTCAGCATGGATTTATCAAAAACAAATCATGTTAAATTAACCTAATGCTTTCTTTGAGAGGGTAACAAGCCTTGTGGCTAGGGGGGAAGTGGTAGATGTGGTAAGGCTTTTGGTACTGTCTGACATGACCTTGTCATAAACAATCTTGGAAAATATGGTCTAGATGGAGCTACTATAAGGTGGGTGCATAACTGGTTGCAAATCCATTCCCAGAGAGTAGTTATCAATGGTTCACAGTCATGTTGGCAGGGCATAACGAGTGGGGTCCTGCAGGGATCAGTTCTAGGTCTGGTTCTGCTCGATATCTTCATCACTGCTTTAGATAATGGCATAGAGAATACACTTATAAAGTGTGTGGGAGGGGTTGCAAGTGCTTTGGAGGATAGGATTAAAAGTCAGAATGATCTGGACAAACTGAAGAAATGGTCTGAAGTAAATAGGATGAAATTCAATAAGGACAAATGCAAAGTACTCCACTTAGGAAGGAACAATCAGGTGCACATATACAAAATGGGAAATGACTGCCTAGGAAGGAGTACTGCAGAAAGGGATCTTTGGGTCCTAGTGGATAGCAAACTAAATATGAGTCAACAGTGTAACACTGTTGCAAAGAAAGCAAACACATTCTGGGATGTATTATCAGGAGTGTTGTAAGCAAGACACAAGAAGTAATTTTTCCACTCTACTCCGAGCTGATTAGGCCTCATCTGGAGTATTGTGTCCAGTTCTGGGCACCACATTTCAGGAAAGATGTGGACAAACTGGAGAAAGTCCAGCGAAGAGCAACAAAAATGATTAAAGGTCTAGAAAACATGGCCTATGAGGGAAGATTGAAAAAATTGGGTTTGTTTAGTCTGGAGAAGAGAAGACTGAGAGGGGACATGATAACAGTTTTCAAGTACATAAAAGGTTGTTACAAGAAGGGGGGGGGTGAAAAATTGTTCTTCTTAACCTCTGAGGAAAGGACAAGAAGTAATGGGCTTAAATTGCAGCAAGGGAGGTTTAGGTTGGACATTAGGAAAAACTTCCTAACTGTCAGGGTAGTTAAGCACTTGAACAAATTACCAAGGTAGGTTGTGGAATCTCCGTCACTGGAAGTTTTTATGCACAGGTTGGACAAACACCTGTCAGGGATGGTCTAGTTATTACTTAGTCCTGCCTTGAGTGCAGGGGACTGGACTAGATGACCTCTCGAGGTCCCTTCCAGTCCTACACTTCCCTGATTCTCTTCCCTTCCCTTCCCTTTCTCCCCTTCCTACCCCACACAGATAGAAATTCTACTGCTGCATTCGCAATCCAAACATTGTCACATTATTCTTATACACAAGGACCCTAGTGTAAATTTCACTGTGTGCAAGAGTGAAACAGACTAGTCCATTTCCTTGTCTAAAAATGCAAAAACAAACTCCACAGAGCTTACACCGTCACTCACATTACAGCAAAATGCAAGTCATAGAATTCAGTTTTGATAATCTATGGTTTTAGTTGCATCATAGGTAAGGTTATTTGCTTTTTGAGAAGATGCTTTAATATCCCTGTCCTATCGTGGGTAATTTGATTTATAAACTGCAGATGGTCCTTTTAGTCTGTAAGCACAGTGACCCTAGGTAAGCAGACAGCTATTCTGAGGAGGGGAGCAGATGAGAGGAGTTGTGCTCTAAGGATACCATGAAAAAAACAAAAATCTGTGAACTCGAGTGTCAGAGCTGGATTTGGTGTTTGTTTGTTTGTTCTGAGTGGACAGTGTCCCTTCAAGATACAACATGAAGTGAGCAGCGGTGAATGGCCCTAAACAGCTCTGCTACTGCTGTAGTGAGAGGGCAAGAAGATTCTCTTCCTTGGTCACCTCCTCAGGACTGCTACACAGTCAGCCCAGAAAGTGCTTAACTAACCACTCAGCAGAACTTTTTATTCTGCTGGCTCAGCCCTGCATTGAAAGCGTCACTGTACAGTGTCTAGCATCCAGGTGCCATTGGGGTGCAGATACAGAAACACCACAATTTAGTTATTTTGAAACCATTTTTGAAACTTTGCAAAGCACATGTCTCAGCAAAAGCCCTTTCTGCACAGCCAGTTTGAATGGTGAGAACAGAATTGTCTTTTAGTCCTCTACAAAAAGTGGGTCAGCTTTTTATTACTTTTAAAGTGGGAAAAAAATGTACTTTTCCCCTCAGTTTAAGTGTAGCTGACATTTTCCCCTCAGACTCTCTCAAAAGTTTACTCTAAAAGGAAAATCTCTGGCGTATGCACAGTTTGTGAAGAAGGGCCAGTAGTGGGAACTGTTATGCTATCTTATAGCGATCACAACCAATGAATTTATCCTCCTCGCACGTTTCCGACAGAGGAAACTGAGGTACAAGGTCCCCTGAGAACTACGTGGCAAAGCTGGGAATTGACCATCGCTCCCGAGTCCTTGCCCACAAGACCTTCCTTCTGACTGACCTGTAACCCATTCCTTCAAACAAACTGTTTCTAATGCCAGGCACTTCTTGGAAGCCAAGCAAAGCCTTGGCCAGGAGCTTTCCATTTCCAGTCATTCCAGTGCAACCTTGCACTGCTTAATCACTGCAGCAGGTGTGAGGAGCTGTGTCACGTTCCCCTGTACCTCTGAGGGAAAGGAACAAACCCAAAGGGCATAGTCACCCTTTTTACTACCACTGCAGCTCCAATTTGCAAACATCTCACCAATTAGATTTAAAAATGCTTGAAACATCGCTACTTGTATGTCTAATGATCTCAGAGCACCTCAGCTAGTGTTTTTCTGTTCATAAACAGGAACCATGTACACATGTGAAAATTATTTAAAGATTGTAGTGTTCTTGCATTTGCTGCAGTATCGACTAGGCTGAGTATTTCCTTAAAGTAAAATATTTTTATACTGGACTATATTTTTAGTTATTAGTGCTTATTTTAAATACTAGACAACTATACTATAAAAAGACAAGCATTATTTCAATGTGGCAGCCATGAACAGTCTGATGTACAGTGCAATAATCCCACCTTCCTCTTTTCTAGCACTTCTAAGCCATAGTTCTCAAAGCACGTAACAAAGCAGACCGTGCCAGTAGCCCAATTTTACAGATGGGGAAACTGAGGCACAAAGATGGCTGTGACTAGCCCAAGGCCACCCAGTAGGCAGTGACAGAGTGGGGAATACAAACCCAGGTCTCCTGAGAGCCAGTTCAGCACCCCAGCCACTAGATCACACTGCCTGATGCTGCACCTCCCTTCCTATCTGCGCAAACCTTGGTGGGTGTAGGTAGAATTGGAGAGTGAGCCAAAGCCTCCCCCACCTACCCCAAATACACACACAAGATACTGTTATTGTATTATTTCTGGCCATGCAACGAGGATATGCTGAGACCCTGCGGTGACCTCTGGATGCTAAAATGCCACTCCCTTCCTGCTCCAGGAAGGCTAATTCAAGAGCTCTACCAAGGCCAAGTTAATGCAGATGTGCTTGGGCAGGGCAGGGAAAATACTCAAATTGTTCCAATA
>NW_020664540.1:19418405-19471296 GCF_002925995.2 Terrapene triunguis | reverse complement strand
TGCTTCTGGGACCCCTGGAGGTGGGGAAAACCACCTGAAACTGCTGCTGGCTGCTGTGGGAGAAGTCATTGGAGCAGATTGCCAGGAGGAGGGATAGGGCAGAGAAAGCACTGTCCAAGGTGGCAGGATACCACAGGTTAGACTGGGGAGACAGGCAGGAGAGAAGAAAGGCTCCCAGCAGAAGCAAAAGGAAAGAGACTTCAGCAGCAAAGCCGGCAGCTTATTCAAATAGGAAGGCTGGAGGTTTGGGCACAACCAGACTCTGAGGGCTGCATGTGCCTGCACCTGTCTCCAGAACCCAGTCTTTCTCCGGTCAGAGGAGAAACCCAATGAGAACAGAACCAGGGTGTCCCAATTCCGACTTGTCCGCTTCAACTACCATTGTTCCTCCAGTCGGGGATGGGGGTGTGAATTCATCCCTAGTGCTGAGAAAAATGGGATTGCTTCTGAATCTCCCTGGATGAGGCTTTTCCGTCCCTGCTAGGGCCCCGGGCTGGGACGCAGTGGAGTGGGAGGGCCTGCGTCCCCCCTGCCACCCACTCCTTGGGTGGCAGACTCCCCCTTTTTCCCCTGGCCTAGAGAGGCGGGGACTTGACTGACTACTGGCTTGCTGCCCCGCCCTGACCTAGGGCCTGGGCTGCTACAAACTGACTCAGCCCCTGCCCAAGGGCCTGGGTTTCTGATTGCCTATTTAATTGCTGCCCCGCCCTGACCTAGGGCCTGGCCTACTATAGACTTTGCCTCAGCCCTTGCTTAAGGCCCTGGGTTCCGACCTCTTGGCTCAGCCCCTGCTTACGGGCCTGAGCCCTAACTGTGTGTCTGTTGTCCCAGACTGCTGCCGGACCCAGACGGACGGCGGACTAGAACGAGGCGGTGGGATACCCCACAGCCCCGCTGAGGGCCGAACCTCGGCCAACACTACTACAGTCCCCTAAGCCATGACAAGTCCTGAGATAGCTTTCTGCCTTTCACGCTCAGTGTACACACTTGTATCTAAGTCACTCTGGAAACAAACCTGATTATTTAGAGTGGAATGCGTGTTTAGTTTATGTGAAAAATTATGAGAGTGTGGATGCAAATGACTGGCTGGATATGGATACATAATGAGCGATTTGTACATGTAATCACAGTAAATGCACGTGCAAATTGGGCATCTGTTTATGCACATGCATCGTCGGAAATGAGATTCAGAACTTTTGAAACACATTTCTCTATGTTTGCGTTACGGTCTTTCAAATGCTTTCTTTTTCAATTCAGCAAGACATTATCAGTCAGGATTTTCAAAATCTTCTACTGGGACCAGGTATGTATGTCTCACTCTCCACATGTTGTAACTCAACATTTTCAGTATTTAATCTTCAGAGTCAGTTTCTTCCTTTCAGATTTAATATGTCCTTAAAAGCCTGAATATTCCATTTGTAAGTTACAGTCCCCTGTGCTGATAGCTTTGATTCTCCCCCTGGCGTGTAGCCTGTGATCAAGTTGGCCGAATGACACTCATGCGTGTCACATGGAAGCAGAAGCCTTGAAGGATTGTATCTAACAGTGCAACTTGCATTGCTTTAAGCCTGTGTGGGAGACAATTTTCAAAGCTTTAAGAGGATTCTGCAAGAATTATAGCCTGAACTAAGCCAGGTTTTGTCTTCAAAAGCACTGAAATCCCCATGAGAGCAGAATTTATTCTTCCAGGTTGGAAGGCGTCTTGAAGGACAGTTAAGTAGTGAGCTCTCACAAAGCAGTCCAGACAAATGATGCAGGTATCAGGCATCCATTGGAGAGAAGGTAACCTTTGGCAATAGTCATGCTGTACAAATTTGAAAACACTATGAGTGTTAAGAACTAATTGGGATCTGTGGGTGGGGGGGAATCTTAAGTAGAAAATTTGCTAGGAGTGGAAACTTTAAACTTGGGCTAGCACAGATACAGTTAAACAAAACCTGTGCAACGTTCAGGTATTTTAGTCAGTTTCTTCTTAGAAGTATGGCCTAGCAGGGAAGTTAGCTACCTCTTTCTGCTCTCTCCCCCTCTGATCAGCACCAACGGCATCTAGAGATGAACATTTAATTTGCAAAGACGACTGAGGAAAGTGACAAGCCTGGAGTTCACTTGCAATAACACCTTCCTAAAGCCGATGTGTTGAAAATAACAATAGAGTTTATTGATGCTCCCAGCACATTTATCATACAACGAAACAGAACTCTTCCGGACAATGGAGAAATACCGACACAGCAAGATTAACGGCAGGGCTCCGAGCGCTATCCGCTGCCTCAAGTCTCTGAGGAACCTGACGTGTCCTACATAGGAACCAAATGCTGCTGAAAACACGACAGACTAGACTCCCTGCCTTTGCTTTCCCTGTAGCTGGAGACCAATAGCACAGGGCCCCCATCCAGAAAAGTGATTCAGGCCATGTCCCAAGGTCATAAAGGGGAAGCCTGGGTAAACCTTCATAGAAGATTAGGGTTGGAAGAGACCTCAGGAGATCATCTAGTCCAACCCCCTGCTCAAAGCAGGACCAATCCCCAACCAAATCATCCCAGCCAGGGCTTTGTCAAGCCTGACCTTAAAAACCTCTAAGGATGGAGATTCCAACACCTCCCTAGGGAACGCATTCCAGTGCTTCACCACCCTCCTAGTGAAATAGTTTTTCCTAATATCCAATCTAAACCTCCCGCATTGCAACTTGAGACCATTACTCCTTGTTCTGTCATCTACTACACTGAGAACAGCAGAGCTCCATCCTCTTTGGAACCCCCTTTTAGGTAGTTGAAGGCTGCTATCAAATCCCCTCCCCCCCCTTCTCTTCTCCAGACTAAACAAGCCCAGTTCCCTCAGCCTCTCCTCATAAGTCATGTGCCCCAGCCCCCTAATCATTTTCGTTGCCCTCCGCTGGACTTTCTCCAATTTGTCCACATCCCTTCTGTAGTGGGGGGCCCAAAACTGGATGCAATACTCCAGGTGTGGCCTCACTAGTGCCGAATAGAGGGGAATAATCATTTCCCTTGATCTGCTGGCAATGCTCGTACTAATGCAACCCAATATGCTGTTAGCCTTCTTGGCAACAAGGGCACACTGGTGACTCATATCCAGCTTCTCGTCCACTGTAACCCCCAGGTCCTTTTCTGCAGAACTGCTGCCTAGCCATTCGGTCCCTAGTCTGTAGCAGTGCATGGGATTCTTCCGTCCTAAGTGCAGGACTCTGCACTTGTCCTTGTAGAACCTCATCAGATTTATTTTAGCCCAATCCTCCAATTTGTCTAGGACATTCTGGATCCTATCCCTACCCTTCACTCTTTATTGGGTAAATCCCACATCCTTGGAACTGGTGTCATTCCACAACATGGGTGGCGCAGAATTTAATGCACCAGGCTTGGCTCAAATGTTCTATCTACACAGGGATAAAAGCCCTGTGGCATGGCCGTGGCTGGCCCAGGTTAGCTGCCGGGGGTTTGCGGGGCTCGGGCTATTGGGCTCAAAAACTGCTGTGTAGACGTTCAGGCTCGGGCTGGTGTCTGAGCTCTGGGACCCTCCCTCCTGGGGGGCCCCAGAGCTCAGTTTCCAGCCTGAGCCCAAGCATCTACACAGCAGCTTTTCAGCCCCGTGAGCCTGAGACAGCTGACCCAGGCCAGCTGCAGGTTTTTTTATCTCTGTGTAGAGGAACCTTATAGGGTCTTTGCACAGGAGGCTAATGAAGCCCTGAGGCTGCAGCGCACAGGTACTGCTGCTCTGCCTAGGGGAGGAGATACCTCTTCCCCAGCCCCTGTTGGTTGCAACTGTGTGAAGCCCAGCTGTATAGGTTGGGGAGGATCCAGTTCAAGAATCTTTGTGGGGCCTTTTCTCAGTTGAGCTGCCTGTATGCATGGTACATACCCCATCTAATGCTTTGCAGCTTCAGTGCCCCTTCCCTGGAGGCTCCGCAGAATGCCGGAAAGCTGTGCGATAAGGCTCAGAAAACCCCTTCGAGGTGGGCACTTTTTACCTTCCAGTGACCACTGGTAACCTAAGTTCTTCAGTCCTCAAGGCTTGTTCAGGGAGGCCTTCCAAAAAGAGGAGGAATACTTACGGAGGCCCTTGACTTACTCCTAGGGTTAGGGATGTCACATATTAGGCCAAAGTGTCAGCACAGTTATAAACAGCTTAGTACCTTGTTGCACATCAGCCTAGTTATTAACTATAGCAAAGGGCGTGATGGACAGAAACAAAGAATCTTGGCCTTTTGCCTGTATCCCCTGAATTTATTTCCAAAGCAACATTCAGAGCAAAAAGCAAAAAACAGATCAATCCAGCTTCACTTAGAAATAGAAATAGAAATTAATGGAGATATCCCATCTCCTAGAACTGGAAGGGACCTTGAAAGGTCATCGAGTCCAGCCCCCTGCCTTCACTAGCAGGACCAAGTACTGATTTTGCCCCAGATCCCCAAGTGGCCCCCTCAAGGATTGAACTCACAACCCTGGGTTTAGCAGGCCAATGCTCAAACCACTTAAAGAAAAAGTTTTACCTGAGACTATAACGGATCATCTCATCACGTCGGCACTAACGGTCAGTCTTTCCATTTGCTGTTTTAAAAAGGCTCCGAGTGACTGGCCTCAACTAAGGACGAGTCCCTCCGCTTGACTGAATTTAGTAAGATTAGCCGAGAGCGTGTTCGAAGGGATAAAGCTCAACGCTACGTGCTCCGAACAGTAAGGGCACATGCATTAGTATCAAACCAAAGTACATAGGTTTTCTCATGGTAGCATTATACAAATTAACATCATTGAGGTTTATTTTTTGCCAATAAACTGATACCAGACAAACAGCGGTCCAGCCCCAAAATGCTCATTTGACCCTGCGTAGCGCTAAATTCATAGTGCATCCTGTATACTGGCTGGATTTTAAAAAATGAACCTGTCTAAGTAAGAAGTACAATATTTTCCAGTGTTGCGCGCCTAGTCTTCAACTGGCTCATTTGACAGCAATTTCTGGATAATGGAATAGTCCATGTTCACACATTTCAGCATTTTTCATGTTTTCTGCCCCTCGTGATCTGCACTGAACTGGAAATTGCTGAGGTCGACAAGGGAGCTAGCAACCTTCATATTGCACTTCAGGTCACGAAAATATGCACTGAAGTACAGTTCTCCCATCACTGAAACATGAAGGCAACTGGAGTGTGCACCCAAGGCACTAGAGTTGGGGCTAGTAAAAAATTTTCCATTTACACTGTTTTGATGGGAAAATGGGGTTTTCAACTAAACAATTTAACAAAAACATCTGCTTCCCGTAGAAAATCTTGAGTTGGAAAAGCCTCTGTGATACCTCCTGGGAAATGTAGGTTGGGGGCCTCATGCCCCAATTCTCCTCTATGGGCCAGGTATCCCAACTGGACTACATCTCCCATGAGGCACCATAGCATCTCAGCAAGGAGAGAAGCCTGCATTGCATCATGCAAGATGTAGTCTGGCCAGGGAGCCTGACCCCTAGAGGAGAATGAGAGCATGGGTACCTGAACTGCAACTCACATGAGGCACTCTGGCATCAATTCTTTTAGTTTTTTCCAAAAAGTCAAAATTTTCTGTGAATTCCCCCCACCAATGTTCCCTTAAAGCTTCAGTTGGAACTCTTGGGTCCACATCTTGCCCTGAGTGCACCTCTCCAGCCCTATCGACAGTATAACAGAAGGTGGAACTTCCTTTACATGAGTGAGCACAACAAGATCCTGTGAGGCAACTGCGCCTGTGAAGTGCTGGAAGGCCAAGCGGAAGTACAATTATGTACAGTTTATTGCCTTGGTGGGGTAAGCGTTTTCTTTTTGTTCAATATCATTTTTATGAGACATTACAACTGCAATATGTAAGTTATAGCTTATCATCATTAAGTTGCTGACAAATGAAGCCAGAGCCCCTAAAGTTGTTAGAAGTGATCTTCTCATTTGGATTTGGCCCTGCTCTTTTACAAGATGAAAATGGTGGTGGGGGGGGGGTTAGTGATGTTTAACACAGATTCAGTTTTACATACAACCCAAATGAAACTGATGAAGTCACTTTGCATTTAGTTGGGAATTTCTCCATTTCAGGTACCATCCATGAGCAGAATCCATTCATTCAGGAATGATACAGAGACTTGGAGATGGGTTAAAGCCAGAACCTTGATTCTGAACCTATTAAAGTTGTAGCCCGAAAGAGGGAAAATATTTACCTCCCCGCCCACACACACATTTGGTGGGACCGGCACATGGGAAGGGGCTGGTTTTCCAGCACTGATTTGCAGCAACAGCTTGTAATATTTTGGTGATGTCAAAGCCAAACCCTGACCCTGATCTGGCTTCATGCCCCAATCCTAGTGTATACCCAGTTCAGATTTGGAGCCAAAGTCTGCCTCCTCCACCCATCTCCAGGGCAATACTTTGACCTCTCCCCAGATGAAATGGGATACGGAGCTACTGACTAACTGTCATAAAGTCAAATCATTGCGTCCCAAGAAGCATGATTCCCAGGAATGTAGGCAGGCAGCATGAATGCAGTTTGCTTTGCACCCAAATGTATAACTGGGCCCTTTAGCTTTAAGAGTTACTTGGAGATCAATATGGTGAAATACAATGTCTGATTTATTCTACATGTTTACTTTCAGACAAAGTTTTAGGAGACAGAGGTTACTGGGTTATCTTTGAATCTGACTTTTATAGCCTCAAATTTTTATGTTAAGTCCTTCATAATTTTATAGGAACCAAATCTTCTCCACAGCAAAGTTCTGCATGGCAAAGCAAGACCCTTTCAGCAGATTAATGTATTTCTAGAGTCCCTCAGAATAGGTATAATTAATAAATAAGGACCCATCTTTAACTTGCCTTTCTTCTTTTAGTGTCTATAAATCAGTTTTCCCCATTTCTCATAAAGCTTTCAGATCTTCCAAGCTGTAAATGTTATGTCCTCTTCTGTATTACTTGGATTCTTGGTTGTGTTCTATAAGCTTCATCTGGAAATCCTTAAAATCTTTCTGACCTTCATTATCTGTGGTTCTTCCTTCGGGATAGATATGCATTTCACCTCTAACTATAGGATTTGGTAAACTAAAACACAGCTTTGTTTGTAAAAACAAAGGCTTTGGCTACTTAGAGCTGATATGAAGAATCGGGCGGGGGCAAGGAGAAGGACACATTCCTAGTCAGAGGAATGGTTGATCCTGCTTTGGGAGGTTGGACTAGATCAGTGGTTCTCAAACTTTTTACTGGTGACCCCTTTCACACAGCAAGCCTCTGAGTGCGACCCCCCCTTATAAATTAAAAACACTTTTTTATATATTTAACACCATTATAAATGCTGGAGGCAAAGCAGGGTTTGGGGTGGAAGTTGACAGCTCGCAACCCCCCTGTAATAACCTCTCGACCCCCTGAGGGGTCCCAACCCCCAGTTTGAGAACCTCTGGACTAGATGACCTCCCGAGGTCTCTTCCAACCCTGATATTCTATGATTCTATGACGCATTCCTAGTCAGAATCTATGTTCCTGGAGGCCTTAAAATTCCTACTGGGAACTTCCTGGCTTTCAGAGTGAATTTCATTGGATACCTGTCTGAGAGACTTTCCCCATCCTGTAAACAGAATGTTCCGGTTCGAGACCAGCCATGAGTGCGAATGTATTATCGGTTTTCTTGTTCTCCGATGGATGTTGTCACTATAATGTACCACACAATCACTAGTGCTATTGCCTACACCCTAGCTTAGAGACTCTGGGCCAGAAAGCCCTCTTAGCTCCTTCAAATGTAATGATGGGTCTGAACCGGTGGTGTGACTAAGAGATTTTAGGCTACTTTCTTTTTTTAAAAAGAGAGCGAAACGAAGGCCTTTGTGATCAATATACTTTTCTTTTATAACTCAGTAAAAAGGAGGTTTGCTTCATCAGAATTCAGTGGGTATCAATACATCCATTCTGACTACAAGTTGCAGCCTGCTATACTACATAAGTGAGTGTGAAGAAACTGATGATCTTTTGGGATGGAAATTGCTTGGTAACAGGAACCTCTCAGGATGTTGATTTAAATTAATGCTAGTGAAGAATTACTCGGGCTCCTAGTGTTGGTGCCAAGGCAATTCAATAATAATTTCTTCTCTTCGTTCCTTTGGTTCCTTTTGCACTGAGGGCTTATTTGTTTAAAACCCTCCTGACTACTCCAGCCAGCATGCCACCGAGGAGACTGCGGGAGAGGCCGTCCAAATTGTATAGCTTTCATGGATGGTGGACCAGTGTTCCACAGAAAGCCAAACCCGCCCCTCTACACCACCTCCCTCGCCAGCGGTTCCCTTCCATCTTCCTTTGCTTGTGGGATTGGAAGAAGCTAATGAGGTTCAATGCCTATCCCATGTGTTGCCCACTGAACTTGTCAGCAAGGGTGCTCTTTAAATGACACCGAGGCCTGCAGAGCTGGTCTGGCGACACCCGTTCATTTCACATAGCATGAGCCACTGACAGTGTAAGCAGATGTTCACTCTTCATTCAAATCTCTCCTTAAATCATCCCTCTAGACAACGCCACCACAACCCTCCTATGCCCCATCAGGTGAGGGGGCAAGTTCTGGCTTTATTTACATCTGTGGGACCCTCCATTAAATGTGATTAGTGGGATCATTTGGTGCTGTGTCTGGAATGTATTGTCGGGATCTACACCTCTACTCCTATATAACACGACCCGATATAACACGAATTCGGATATAACGCCGCAAAGCAGTGCTCCGGGGGGGCGGGGCTGCGCACTCCGGCGGATCAAAGCAAGTTCGATATAACGCAGATTCACTTATAACACAGTAAGATTTTTTGGCTCCCGCGGACAGCGTTATATCGGGGTAGAGGTGTACTTAGACTGCAAGTTCCTTGGGGCAAGGACAACAACATCTCCCTTTCCTTGGGTGTGCAAAGCATGCTGACAGCATGCCATGAATAGTAAGACTGGACAGCTTTTAGAAATTTCTGACAGATGTCAGCATCCAGTATCAAATTATCAACCCCTCAACCATCCAAGCATCTCAGATTTCCAACAGCCTCTTAGGGCCAGATTCAGACTGGCCTTAATGAACATCCAAAGAAGCCTCTGCTCCACTCCAGGGCCTGTAAAAACTGCACTTTAAGGGTATGTCTACACTGCAGTGTAGGCCCAGGCCCAAGATTAACCCCCTTCGCATCTACACTGCAAGTGCGCTAACTCAGGGCTCAGACTCTGAGTCCTAAGACCCTGTGGGGTTGGAGAGTCCAAGGTCAAGTCAAGCCAGAACCCAGGTTCCAAGCCCTATTGCTTTGCAGTGTAGCAGCCGACCCACTTAACTCGGGTCCTGGGAGTCATCCAGAAGTATCCCACAATTCCATGGGACAACTTCCTTTATCCTATCTATCCCAACAATTTGCAATCCACTCTATTGAAAAGAGAAGCCTCCCCCTGGGCAAACAGCAGCAGCTCAGGTCAGTGTAACCAATCTGACAAACTCGTGGTGATCGGGGGAGGCCCCAGACGATTGGGAAAAGGCAAATGTAGTGCCCCTCTTTAAAAAAGGGAAGAAGGAGAATCCAGGGAACTACAGACCGGTCAGCCTCACCTCAGTCCCTGGAAATATCATGGAGCAGTTCCTTAAAGAAGCCATTTTGAAGCACTTGGAGGAGAGGAAGGTGATCAGGAACAGTCAACATGGATTCACCAAGGCACATCATGCCTGATCAACTTGATGGCCTTCTATGATGAGATAACTGGCTCTGTGGATATGGGGAAAGCGGTGGGCGTGATATATCTTGACGTTACAAAGCTTTTGACACGGTCTCCCACAGTATTCTTGCCAGCAAGTTAAAGAAGTATGGGCTGGATGAATGAACTATAAGGTGGATAGAAAGCTGGCTAGATCATCGGGCTCAATGGATAGTAATCAACGGCTCAATGTCTAGTTGGCAGCCCGTATCAAGCGGAGTGCCCCAGAGGTCAGTCCTGGGGCTGATTTTGTTCAACATCTTTATCAATGATTTGGATGATGGGATTAATTGCACCCTCAGCAAGTTCGCAGCTGACACTAAGCTGGGGGAAGAGGTAGATACGCTGGAGGGTAGGGATAGGGTCCAGAGTGACCTAGAAAATTCAAGGATTGGGCTAAAAGAAATCTGATGCACCGCTACAGGCTGGGGACCGACTGGCTAAGCGGCAGTTCTGCAGAAAAGGACCTGGGGGTTACAGTGGACGAGAAGCTGGATATGAGTCTACAGTGTGCCCTTGTCCACAGTAACCCGCGACTCAGTGTGTCATACTCTTCCTGCCCACCCCACCCAGTGGCAGAAGGTGCCAGCCTGTTGCATCCCTAGCTCCAGCTCCTGGCTCTGTAGCTGAAGCTGTAGAGAACCGGTGTTTTCACAAAAATAATTCTAAGTATTTCACACGTGGTGAATGAGCGTTCCAGGAAAATGCAAAGCTTTGAGTCTTTCAGTGCAATCTCTTCTGTACTCTGTACACTGTGTCTATTTTTCTCCTCTTCCTCCGCCCCCCCCCCCACTTTCATTTTCTTTGCAGCTGGTCTTTATCAAATTGTTTCATGGTGCGATTCTCTAATACCCCAAACTGGTTTGAAATACACTGAAAGTACCAGAAAGTTGCAGCTATCAATCAAATTAAGAGAAAAATATGATTCAGCAGCTCCAGCCGAGGAACTCATATGCGAGGTACCATGCCTTTGGGAGGCAATACAAGGCAGCGTGTTCAGATGAGTTCACTGTAGTCAGTGCTAGGTAGGGAATTATCCCTTTTTATATAAGAACGTGCACATCCTTCTGCAATTACAGCAGCTGAAATATAACCCTAATCTACAGCTACAAGGTGAGATTTCCATCTTTATGTGACATGAAAAATGTGCTAAACACAGGTTTGCCCATAAACAAAATTGCTTTTTTCAGCTCTCCCTTTAGTGTGAGATATCAATCATCGGGTGGCTTTTATTACTCAGAATTTAGCTTTTGTTTTTGACAGATGGCTGGCATTCAGTTTGAAGTACACACGTATAGAACAGGAACGATACACAGATCTGAATTTTGAGACTTTTACATGTTAAACAAACCACAATAAATGGGAACAAACACCTGGTGACACAGAACTAGTCGGAGCCCGCTTAATGCTGTGGTTTAAAAAAAAAAAGAAAAAGACAAGAGCTAAAATAATCTTCCATCATTTACCATTTGGACACTTATAAAGTGCCCATCACTAAGATATCTGGACACCAACATTCTGAATCTTTAAAAAATACAAATATAAAAGCAGTATCACTAGCTTTAAAAATGACTCTCCTTTGCTTGAGTGCAAATGTTAAAAATACACCTTGGAGTGCGAAATGTCAAACATTTTGGACTGAGTTCCAAAAAGGCAAGAAACAGGTACTTTTATTTCTAAGAGTATAATTAGTACCGTTTCATAATGTTTTAAGGCCAGATGGGACCGTGATAATTTAGTCTGACCTGCTTCACAAGACAGCCCATAGGATTTAGACTGTAACTGAAGAACATAAGAATGGCCACACAGACCAATGGTCCATCTAGCCCAATACCCTGTCTTCTGACAGTGGCTAGCACCCGATGCTTCAGAGCAAATGAACAGAACAGGGTAATTTTCAAATGAAAATTTCACCATGTGATTCCTGTATGCAGCAAGCCCATAACGAATGATCCAGCTAGGACTTCTCTTTTCAGGAACATGCCTGGTCTTGACTCTGACTTCAAGCAATGGAGAATCCACTAGCTAAGTTTTCCCAATGGCTAATTACTCTCACTATTAATTTTTTTTTTTGCTTAATTCTAGTCTGTATTTGTCTAATTCCACCTTCCAACCACTGGATTTCATTTTGCCTTTGTCTTCAAAAGGAGAGAGCACATTACCAACCTTTGCCCCATGTAGGTACTTTTAGATCATAATCAATTAATCTCTTAAACTTCTCTTTGAAGAGCTAAATTGTCTCATTTTGTCAAAATACAGGAGTTCAATCCATTTATTTCTTCAGATAGCTGGAATGCAACTTGCAAACTTCCCAGTCGCTCTGCCAGAATAAGCAACATGAACAGTTAGGCACCAGGGCTCCAGTCCTGCAAGCCCTTATGCACAAAAGTTGTCGCAGTGACCTGGAGTTCATGTTCTCGGAGTGAATATACGTGAATATTTAAAATATATGGGTCAGTGTTCACAACAGAACCCAGAGTCTCGTGTGGTTTGAGTTTCAGACTTGAAATTCAGGACATATTAGCTGAAACTTTCAAACAAGCTCAGGTGGTTGATGGTTTTATCTAGCAATCCTGAGTTTTGTAGTTTTGCACAGGTTTCACACAAAACCCAGCAAAGCTCAGCTGCTCTGCCTGCATTTGGCTTTAAGCTTTGACCACACACACACACACCCAAAAGTCCTTGGAAATGATATTTCTATATCATACCCTAGAAGGGCCAAGATTCTGAAATGGAGATGGGCCTTCCTCTTCCACCATGACTCCATTTAAATATTCTCTTAACAATGAACTCACGGTAAGTGAAAACAATGAGTCCTTGTGGCATCTTAGAGAATAACAAATTTATTTGGGCATAAGTTTCCGTGGGCTAAAACCCACTTCATCAGATGCATGGAGTGAAAAATACAGTAAGCAGTATATCTATTACAGCACATGAAAAGATAGGAGTTGTCTTACCAAGCAGGGGGTCAGTGCTAATGAGGCCAATTCAATCAAGGTGGACGTCACCCATTCCCAACAGTTGACAAGAAGGTGTGAGTATCAACAGAGGGAAAATTACTTTGTGTAGTGACCCAGCCACTCCCAGTCTTTATTCAGGCCTAATTTGATGGTGTCCAATTTGCAAATTAATTCCAATTCTGCAGTTTCTCATTGAAGTCTGTTTTTGAAGTTTTTTTGTTGATTGTTCTCACTTTATGGCATCCTACAGCATTAGAACAGTCTATACCACGTAAGCGGACCAGACTGCATTCAGCCGGGGTGGAGAAGAGACTGTTCATATCTCTAGGCTTTGTTTGCATAGCCAACATAAATCTCTGCCTGTAAGTTTATAACCCTGAGAAGAGACAACATGAGAATGTAAATTTGCTAAGTTCTGTCAATAAAAACATTGAGTTAAAAGGATGGGCAGGAACTGGAGATGTAATTGCTAGATCTACTCATGTCATGTGCCACCAACAATATTCTTGGTGCAGACTATCCCTCGCATATTGCTACACTCCATCTGGGAGAGTGGTGAGAAATTCCTATTTTGACATTCCTATTTGCCTCTCTAATGAGAGATAATCAGCTTTCAATATCACATCAGTGCAATTTGTATAATCGATGAGAACACATTGAAAACAATTTCTCATAGAGCACCTCTACATAAGATATTTATGGCTAAATGGTAAATGTAAAAAAATAACTTCAGAGAAAAATAATATGCATTTTAAAGACTGCAATTTTCAGAAAGTGCTTCTGAAACCTTAGTTATTGGGCAGTAAAGAAAACAAGTGTTTAGAATAGAAAGGGTTTGGATGAATTCATCAAGGATGATTTATTCATTCTGTTCTGAACAAGATTTCAGTTCCTCACATTACACAAACTGGGTGCGTTTTATTTTTACTGTGGACGGTCTGCGTTTGTGTGTTCATACTGTGCTACGCCAGGCTCATCTCTATAGTTTTAATTTTAATGTGAGCATTTTAACTGATAAACTAGTGTGCTTTAAGTTACATAACTGCCTAGATCATTTCAATCCCGGTGGGCACTTTCTACAGGAAATGCAGAGCTGGTGTCATTTGAAAGCACGAACATTTTGTGCTCAGTTCCCGCTCTAGGATCTCATGTGTTGTAGAGTCACTTCCTTGTTCATATGCTGGCAGTGCCTCACAGCTCTAACTAAGGCCAGAGCTCCCATTGCTAGGCACTGTACAGACACTTCGTAGGAAACACTCCCTGCCCCAAAGCGTTCCTAGTCATACACCACCCACGACGGATCCAGAACTGGGGGCCTTTGGACGTCAGCATCTAGCCTGACACCCAACACTCCCCAAAGCCAACTTCCTTAAGGAAGGACGGATGACCCAGCGATCAGGGGACTTGAGACCCACATTCAATTCCATGATTCTCCCCAGGGTGCCTACGTGCCTTGCTTAGGCACGCTGGAAAGCTTTACCCTACATCCTGTTTTCAAAAGCCATTAGGTATGTAAGAGCCTAAGTCTCATTAGATTTTTAGTCACTTTTGAATTTTTTCTCCTTAGTCTCTGGGCCTCAGTTTCCCCTTCTGTGCAACGGGGATAATAGCACTGCCCTGCCTCACAGACATGAGCGATTGCGAAGTACTTAGACACAATGGTGACATTGGCCATGTACGTTCAATAGGTTTCCCCATACAACCCATGTGCTATATTGCCTCTGGGAATGCCAGTGGAACGTCAGCCCCTGCGGGGAATGAATGGGTCCTTTCATGGGCCAGCCAGTACACACCACCAGGGGCCTGCAGCGAGCTACCAGACATCGCATGCTACCCAGACCAGCTCGGCTTTCAGTCACTCCGCTAGAGATAGCCATTGAAAGGTCACAACCCCACTGGCTGGCCACATTCTGTCCCCCTCCCTTTAAACGTGGGGTTTCACTTCCTCCCTGTGGCTGGGTGCTCTACTCACGGCAGGCACCTCCTCCTGGCCGTTCCAGTTATCAGCCAATCCCCTGCCTGCAGCTGCACTCGGGCTGTCTCCCTCTGTGGCCCCTCTCTGCTCCAGGAACCCCAGCATCCTCTGTGTGACTCAGCCCTCCAGCCAGCTCACTGTGTGGGTCCCCTTCCAGGGATGGCTATCAAAGTCCCTGCTCCCCAGCAGTCTCAGGCACTCCCCTTATTCACTGCCCCAGGAGCCAATCCCTCAGTGACTAACAAGGGGACCCAGCCCTGCCACCTACTTCATGTTCCAGCTCAGGACCCTCTAAACAGCAGCCAGGTGTGGGTCCCTCCTGCACCTAGGTGCCTTTTCCTGAGTCTCTCCCTCACCTTCTGGCCCTCCCCACTCCTCTGGGTTTGCTAGTCTCTCAACTCCCTCCTCCCAGACTGTAACCGTGGGCTCCTTGTCGCTAACGCACCTCCCTCCTCCCAGGGAGTGACGGCAGATACCTCCCTGCAGCCTCCTCTAGGCCAGTCTCCTGTCTTTATATGAGCCCCACCCGTCCCCACACAGGTGAGCTTCCCCTAATCAGGGCTTTCCTCCTAGGCTTAATTCTCCCTATTGCAGCCTAATTGGCTGCTTGGGCCCACTTGGCCCAATTCAGCTCAGACAGGGCCAGGATGGGGAGAACACCTTCTCACAGTCCCCAGAAGGAGGAATTGGTGTTTTCTCAGACTGGGTCTCCTGCTGTGTAGTACCTACTGCTTGTGTCTTCCCGCCGGAGTCAGGGGTGCTGCTTTCAGAAAAAGCTGCTCGGTTTCTCGCCGGCGGAGTTTCCCTCTCAGAAATGTGGTTTCATTGCAATCAGGATTTTCCACGGGGAAAGCGTGTCCATCTGGACTATGGTTTTTGCTTTTCTGATCAGGAGAATCAGAAGGAAGAGTGTCACGGGGAAATGTTTCAAGCCAAATGCCATTTTTCATTTCAAAGTGTTAATCTGAACCAAATTTCATTGCAGTTCAAATGCTGGACTTTGATAGTTCTAATTTGAAACTTTTCAGAGTTTTTCGTTTGACAGACATTTGATATTTTGATGTTTTTATGCCAATTTGGGAGTGAAATGTGACCACCACCCTCTGGAACAACACACTGGGGGCCTGGAACTAGAGCTGAAAGTGTGAGCTAAGAGCCAAAAGTCTGAAATAACTCACATCCTCTGCAGCTCAGCACAGAGGAGGACATGTGAAATGCACTCACTAGTGGGTTTCAGAAGCAATTTGACATTTCCTGCGAAAGAAAAATTCTGATTTTTGAATTTAGTATCATCTGCCAATCTAGTGAAATTGCTTCCAGATTATGCGTTAGGATGTTGAATAAAACAAGACTTACCTAGACCAGTAACACCCTTTGGGGCAAGCCAATACATTGCCATTTTTCAGTTTTCTTTCTGTATGATCTGTCATTAACTTCGATCCATGTGACAATGCCCAGAGCCAAGTTAATTTGAATAGACTGCAGCACCACTTTCAAGATGTTATGGTCGAGTTACAGAGAACGCTGCTTCACCAAATGCTGTAATAAAGTCTGGCTATGCTGAGTCTGATTCTTCAGATTTACACTAGTTTTGATACTGAAGTGACTCCACTAATCTCAATATTAGATTTGCACCAGAGAAAGTGAGAAGAAAGTCCGTTTTGAAGTGGCTTTTAGCCCACGAAGCTTATGCTCGAATAAATGTGTGAGTCTCTAAGGTGCCACAAGTCCTCCTGTTCTCTTTGCGGATACAGACTAACACGGCTGCTCCTCTGAAAGTCTGGCCAGTTTCCTTCAGTGCCACTGCTAATGTTGAAATTCCATTTTAAAAAATGATTACGTTTGTTTGGCCTGGGTTGTTCTTTTATAAACTCCTGCTGCTTAGTTTTTGATTCCATTTTACTTTAAGGGTTGCAGATGTTTTTTATTTGCCCCATTGTTTTACTAGGGATTGAAATTTGATTTACTGAATAGTAATTGCCAGCCAAAGTCATTTTTCCTTTTATAAAGATTGGTACCATTTGCCCATCTCAGTCTTTTGGTACCTACCTAGTTCTTCATGAAGAAGAAAACCAGATGAAAGTTGTTGAATGGATTCACATTATCCAGAAACTCTGATGACATTTCCTCCACTTCCTTCAAGTATTCCCTCTCAGAAATCATCTCAGAGAAACGTTGGCATTTTAATACATCTGCTATGCGTATTTGGTTACCTATAGAAATCAAATCAGTCAAGATCTCATTGTTATTAAGAGACATAATAAAGAATTATGTGCTTTTAAAGTAAGTCTGTCGAGTAAGTGTAGAAATCTAGATGGTGAATGACAGACAGACACATGAATACAAAGCAGTCTCAAGCGTTGCAGAAAACTCATTTTATCTGTTTTTAGCATGCTATCCTCTGATCTTGAGGAGTGCAGCTAAATGTTCCTAGATGTAGATTAATAATGCTGGGAATTGGACAGGAGACTGGGGGTCTTTGGGGAACAGGGTGCTAATTCCATAGAACGTAGAAGCTCCTCGTAACTAGAGCAGGAAATGAGGCAAGTGTTGCTAAGCGGCCTCAAGTGAGCAGAGCAAATGGAGAAATGAGCTCACCGCTCAGTAGGAAAACAGATATTTGCTTGGTAATTTCAGAGCCAAGTGGCCATGGACATGGATTCATTTTAACAGCATATCCAATTTGCATATCACTCATTCTCGCCGCTCACTCGTGCACGCTGTTAGATAGGGACAATCCAGCGCTAGTCAGGAAACCCGAGTTATGCAGAACAGAAGGAAGCTGTTCACGTAGCCACCCTCTCCTTTGAATTACCCAAGATGCAGCAGGTCAGAGCGTCGCATGGGGCCACTAGTGCACCATGGGTCAGTGCAGTCATCTCAAGACACAATTCGACTGCTCACATTGGTGTGGCTACCTGAGGGACGAGCAGCGTGGCCCCACCTCCCCTCATGCCCCTGTGGGACATTTGAGCCCCCTTCCAGCACCAAGAGGGGGCTGTCCCTGTTCTCCCACAAGGACTGGGGCAGTGTTGATCCTGGTCCTGGCTTACAGGAAAGAAGTTGGAGGTTCCTTGCAAGCGTTCCTTGTATTCAGTACTTAACAGCCTGCACTGCATCCTCTTTCCTTATTCCCTCTCCTGCAATAAGGTTTCAACCTAAAGTCCTCCTTACCCAGGCATACAGAGCTGGCAGCTGAGGTGTCACTGCAATGAGCCAAACGCCCATGCTGCTGCTGCACAGGGAGGACCGGCCTGCGGAGATGCCCCACAGGAGTGTCTGCACTGTCCGCCGTGGGGCAGTGCCCTGGGCGGACTCTCTCCCGTGCGTTTGGGGAGGTCAGAGGGCACAGCAGGCCGTGCAGCTGGTACAGCCTGGGTGCTTTGTGCCCAGGGCGAGATGAGGCTTCCCCAACCTCCGGCATCCCAGCCTGTGCAAGGCCCGGCTCTTTGTGGCCTCCATAGCCCCCAGCCCCTGCAGCCTGGCCAGCACCGTGGCCAGGCAGCCGCTGTTACAGAGGTGTACAGGAGCTTCTTTACACGGCACTGCCGCTCCTGTCCTTCCGGCAGCACCCGACTCCCACCTCCTGCCTTTCAAAGGGTGGCCGCGACTGGCGTCAGAGGGGAGTGCAGAGGTTTCTGGTACGATGCCCCTGAGCTACGGGGGATGCAAGTCAGTCTGTAAGGGGTAGGTCCCCATGGGGAAGGAGGCAGCTGTGGGTGGCAGGAAGCGGGCTGAGGCAGGGCCAGCCACTGCCATGCGGTGGATATTGTATTGCAGTGTAGTTGTACCCACAGCAGTTGCACTGGGACCAAGTATTTGATAATAGGCTCTTCAGTCTAGCAGAGAAAGGTATAAGATGATCCAATGGCTGGAAGATGAAGCTAGACAAATTCAGACTAGAAATTAGGGAGAGTAATTTACCATTAGAACAATTGGCCAAGGGTGGGGGTGGATTCTTCATTGCCAACTCTCACCTCAGCCCTGACAATCTCACTATGCCAAACACATGGCTTGCAGGATATTTACCCCCACAGAGTAATGTGTAAAGGTATCTGCAGAAAGCTTGTGACTTCTCAAAGCTCAGTCATTGGGGGCTGTATGACCGGGTACCCATCTATTTCCACCCCTCTCTTGCTCTGGTCTTTCCTAAATAAACCATCTTTTGTTCTATTACAAGCGCTCTGTGCTGTGCCTAGGGTGACCAGATGTCCCGATTTTATAGGGACAGTCCTGATATTTGGGGCTTTTTCTTATATAGGTTTCTATTACCCCCCACTCCCTGTTCCGATTTTTCACACTTGCTGTCTGGTCAGTCTAGCTGTGCATGAGCAGTGGTTTAAGGTGAAACTAATAAACTGGGGTGCCCTGCTCCTTTGGGGGCAGAGATCTGGGATTTCTGTGAGTAGCCAGGGTCAGAGGCTGGCTGTTGCAGGGGATTGAGTCAAAGGGGCTCAGGGACTGGGGTGCACCTGTTGATAATCTGAAAGTGGAAGACAGGCCTGGCCTAGCCCAGAGGAGAGGGCTTGAGTGGCTGAAAGGCCAGTGGTGTTAGGGAGCTAATGCCCAGCGAGGCATAGGCAAGACTCCATCAC
Organism: Terrapene triunguis; assembly: GCF_002925995.2. Classification (NCBI taxonomy): domain Eukaryota; kingdom Metazoa; phylum Chordata; order Testudines; family Emydidae; genus Terrapene; species Terrapene triunguis. Next base: position 19,452,060 of record NW_020664540.1, on the reverse strand, counting down.
AGTGGAGGCGAGCGGGTAACAAGGTGACTCACAATCCTGGGTACCCCACGGACCATCACATCCCCCCCCATGTGCATTCTGGGAAGTTTGCAGGCATCTCTATTTTTCCAATTCACCTTCTAAGGAGGAAGGGTCACCAGGGGCACTCATGAGACCTCAGCTTTGCTGGAAAGTTGCTTCTGACCAGCCTTTGCCGTGCTGACCCAGAGCTGCACCGAATGGTCCAGCCCGAGCTTCTCGCCCCGTGTGTCACGGGCAGTGACTCCACCCATGTGAGGAGCCACGTCTGGACATGGCTCAATCTCACTGGGCTGCTCTCATGGGCGGCGTAGAGTCGCCTACACTACCAGCTCCTACTTCACTCTCCGCAGACTCTGGCTGGATGAGGCCGCCTCGCACACTCGCCAGGAGAATGCACGTACAGTACCTCGGGTGAAAGAGGGTGGGATATCTCCCAGGGAGCCTTGCTGCTAAATGATGAACCAGCACTCGGCTGAGCATTCAAGGGTTAACACATTGTTGTTAATGTAGCCTCACACTCTACAAGGCAGCACGAATGGAGGGAGGAGACAGCATGGCAGAGAGAGACAGAGACACACACCGTGTGTGTGTGTGTGTGTGAGAGAGAGACATACACCGTGTGAGAGAGACGTGCGTTGCCCCTTTAAGTACGCTGACCGCACTCTATGTACAGTGCCTTTTTAAGTAGATCAGCAAGTTGAGACAGCAGCTGCTGCCAGACACCCATTCCCCCCGCTCTGTGGAGATGGGGTACAGGAGCCGGAGGAGGGGGACACCCTGACATTAGCACCCCTCTTCCCCTCCCCCCCGGCTCCCGGGAGCAGCTCCAAGGCAGAGGGCAGGAGCAGCACACGGCCGTGGGGGAGGGACAGCTGAACTGCCGGTAATTGGTAGCCTGCTGGTTGCCTGCGGCACGGGGAACTGAGGGGAGCGGGGAGCTGATGGGGGGCTGCCGGTCCACCCTGGTTCCAAGCCCCCACCAGCTCACTCCAACGGGCTGCTCTTCCTGCAAGCAATAGACAAAGCAGGCGGCTGCCAAACAACATTATAAGGGAGCATTGCGCAACTTTAAACAAGCATGTTCTCTAATTGATCAGCAACGAAACAACATTAACCAGGACGATGTTAAATGAGGAGTTACTGTAGTTCCTTCCACTCTCCGTGCAGTTTTTTTCTTAATTAATGATTTATTGAATCAAGTCATAACAACATAACTGGTTTCAGTGGCGCCAATTGTGCTCACAGTAGAAGGCAATTAGGTCTCTTCCCCTCAGACAGCGGGCTATAGTGGACTCATCAAGCAGAAGTGAGGGGGTATTGTTCATGAGAGAGCCTCTCATAGCCGGAGCACCACAATAGGCTGCGTTTCAACCAGCTACCATGCAAATACCCCTCCCACTGCAACACACCAAACAGCGTAACATGGGCTGTGCACCAACCTCTGCGGGAGTTGTGATCATCTTTACCCTCTGTGCAAACGCAAGTCTGATTGCTCTGAGGGCGCTATCTTGCTAATTTAATGCAAACTCTTAAAAACAAGAGCCTAGACAAACCACGCTAGCTGTGTATTTCCGATACAGCTTCTTCTCCAGAGCCTTACACTGAGCCATCCCTCCGCACACCCCAGCATCTAGTGACCCTGAACGCAGCTGTGCAGTGTCTGCTTATGAATGAAAATCCCTCACCTAGCAGCAAATGCCCCACTCCAGACAGCTTTAACCTTCACATCTGAAATACACCCAGGAACGTCGCTAACTAATGAGAAGGGAACCAGCTTCGGGGTTTCTACCTTTAATCCTCAGTTTGAAAACTGGTTTTTATGTATATAAGAGTCTGTGTCTGTGTTCCATTTGTGTCCGTAGCATTTCACATGGCTTCCTTTAGGGTACCTGGGAGGGGCTATTATTATTTACCACAGCTATTTACTCATCCTTCAGCTTTTACCCAACTTGTAGCATTAACCTTGTGCTGACCCTCCTAATGCAGTTTTCCTCTTCAGGAAGTCGGGAGCAGCACTAAACCCACGCTTCGGCCTTTGGATGCTTACCCGGGGGGAGGAACACTTGCATCCACATACAGTCCCACTGGATTCCATGTCATGTTCTTCTGTCAGATGCCTCTGGCTGAGGACAGACACAATCTTCACACTATGTGCTGCTCCTCCCCCATGTGTACCTTCTAACCAAATCCCTCCGAGGTAGTTTGTGCCACAGTGAGTAGAAGGGTTGGCAAAAGGCAGGTATGTGGTCTGTGTGCGGAAGGGGGAAGGGATAGCTCAGTGGTTTGAGCATTGGCCTGCTAAACCCGGGGTTGTGAGTTCAATCCTTGAGAGGGCCATTTAGGGATCTGGGGCAAAAAAAAAATAGTTGGGGGTTTGGTCCTGCTTTGAGCAGAGGGTTGGACTAGATGACCTCCTGAGGTCCCTTCCAACCCTGATATTCTAGGATTCTAAGTTAAGGGTTCTGGTTTCTAGCAAAAGAGATTACCACGCCGCACGTGCACCAAGACAAATAACTTCACACAAACATTGCAGACTATAATGGTGAGCACTCAAGTACCTGGAGTCCAAGAGTTATGCTCATCTAATTGGAGAACAGAAACACTCCAGTCAAAACAACCTAAAATATCAATTCTCGCTGTGAACTGCTTTCAAGTCAGCTGATACTGACCAAGAATTATTCAACAAATAATTCGAAATAATGAGTACACTGGAGAAAGTGGGGTCTGTTCAAAACCCATCTGAACAGAAAACAATGAGAAAGTGGTCACATGAATTATTCTTTATTAATTATTCACCCAGCTTCTGTGAATGGGGTTTGTATATATAATTTACCTTGCATCAGTCAAATGTATTCCTAGTTAATTATTACTTGTACATCTGCACATGTTTAACTAATACAACATATCAGTACAGAAATGGATAATTTCATGGAGGATAGATCCATCAATGGCTATTAGGCAGAATGGGCAGGGATGCAAAACTATGCTCTGAACTGTCTCTAGCATCTGTTTGCCAGAAGCTGGGAGTGGGCGAAAGGGGTAGATCACTTGAGGATTACCTGTTCTGTCCACTCCCTCTGGGGCACCTGGCATTGGCCACTGTTGGAGGACAGGATACTGGGCTAGATGGACCACTGGTCTGACCCGGTATGGCCGTTCTTATGGTCCATTTTAACCCTAACATCTTCAGTAAGATTTACATTCAAGTCTATGCTACATGGAAGAAGTAATCAGTCTTCCAGGCAAGCTGTCAATCCAGTTTTAAAATACTCTACGTTTTACAGAAGGAGAACAGGAAAAGGGAAGGATGTGCATTTGCCAGCATGAAGAAGCAGCTTTTTTCATGGTGGAGTGGAAGTACTATGGGTTTTAGTATTACATAGCAGAGTTATTGCATGGAAACACCAGGTCAGCTTGATGGATTTTGTTTTTATCTATAAATATACAGGCAAATTGTTTCCTTCCATAGGGGAGGATTAGGGGTGGGGGAAAGAGGACTAACAACTCAATGGATTTCCTAGGACAGAAAACCCCAGTGCACACGCTCTCCCAGGGGGCTTGGAGCTGCATGGAGTCTCAAGATGCATGAGGACGGAACAGGACAGCCAAATTCCTCCTCTTCCTATAGCTGTGCTACCACTGTCCCCTAACCATTACCCATCCCACCCAAAGAGGTGGCAGAGCTAGATCTGAAGTTAATGCTGCCCTGGTGCACTAACTTCCAAGGGGTCTTTGCAACATATAAATCTCCAGGTTTCCATAAGAACATAAGAATGGTCACTCAGACCAGTGGTCCCTCTAGCCCAGTGTCCAGTCTCTGACAGTAGCAGTGCCAGGTATTTCAGAGGGAATGAACAGAACAGGGCAATTTACTAAGTGAGCCATCTATGGTCATCCAGTCCCAGCTTCTGGCAAATGTAACCCTTTTGCCAGGTGGCGTTGGCTGCAACAATGACCAGGTACAATCACTTAACATTACCAAAGAGAACCAGCCTGGGCCCCACTCAGAAACCTGGGAACACCAAGTCCCTCCCCTGGGTGCCACCAAGAGGAAAAATCTTCCACACTTGCAAGCTCTGAGTCTGTGTGTGACAAAAAAAAAAAAGCGACTAAGGGGAAAGGGAACCCAGCATTCGTTTGGGAAAACTATGACTGAGAGGTTTGCAAACATGTAAAACAGCCACCCCACAGTGAAAGTCCAATGAGTGAATGTCCCTTGATCGTACCACTCCCCCTTTCCCTCTGCTGTACCCCAAACCCGGTCTGTAATCTGAGGTCAGCAACATCCCAGAATCTGGAGGGGGGGGGCATTCAAGTGGGTTAACCTCGGGGGTCTGGGGACGGCTGAGTGAGGCCTCTGCTGCTACTTCTGTCACCTCTACTGAGTCTCATCGCTGCTGCCCGGCTACATCCTTGGTCTAGTCTAGCCTGGCCCAGTCCTTACAGCACCATGAGGACCAGGCCCAGCTCCTAGTGATCGCAGCTCTGGGTTTGCCAGGTAGGGGCAGCAGCTCATACTTGGATTTTCCTATTAAGGGTTCCAATGGGCTGGGCGGTGATGGGATTTGCCCCTTCCAGCATTTCTAGCAGAAGGTGCAAGGGTGTGACCCCCAAGCCAGCAGATGATGGGAGAATTGCAGAGGCCATAAATCCTAAACTATCTGGAGCCCCAACTGAGATAGGCAAGGGAAGAACAATTCAATTAAGCTGGCCCAGTCACTTCTATACTCCCTGTTATCCACCTCCACTGTATTCTTGTTCCATCACAAGGGTCCACAGGACCCTTAATTTAGGTATTGGATACAAATGCAGACCCTACCTCCTGAAGAGTAGGAGAGTTGGCCAGACTCCCAGGTTCCAGGGATGCTGTGTTTAGAAAGATTCGGAAGCGGAGAAAAGCTGGAAGAACTATGGCAAAGGTATGATTTCACTAATGAAGTGGGTTGATTTTGCAGGGCTCTTAATGCTGATTCAGTTTCTTGACCTACCATTTATTGATACCATGGCTGAGAGCATAAACTAAGACATGCTTCTTTCAGATGAAGATTGATTTAGCTGCACATTAAAATCGAACAGAATGCCTTCTCTGGTTCTCTTAAATCCTCATCTCCCAGCTTCTATGGGAATAGAATTGAATTTCAGATCTAAATATTGGCCATTCTGCACAGACTCTGGCAGAAAGCAGAAATCATGTTCTGGATAAAATGTTATACTAACGGTTAAGATCCTGGGATTACTGATGAGAGAACCCACTCTATATGATATGCTAAAAAGAAACATTAGATCTTCATTCATTTTAAAATCACAATGTATAATTGCATATTTATATTTTAAAAATTATATGCCTAGGAGGTAACCTATCTACCCTTATCTTTGAGGCTGAGCTCACAAATCTGACCATACTCCTCTACCTGGTAAGATCTGTGGATGGGAAAGTACATCTCTGCAAGTGTATGGTATTTGCAAGTATATCAAAAGCTTTTCTATTGTTAAGACAATTATTTTCTAGGTCTGTATTTGTTATTAAAATGAAGCAGTCACTTTTGAATGGTTATTTTGTAATGCACATGATACGTCTGCTTCTTCTCAGCCATTAGTAGGTAATGTTCCAATAGTCCTTTCTAGAGCTAGAACCTCAGCAGCTGTCCCAGGCGCTCCAGCATAGAAACAAATACAACAGAAATGAAGAGCATCTGTGAGCAAAAAAAGGTATTTTCTTATTATGGGGAAAGTCAGAGAGGCAGAGACAACAAGAGGCCTTACAGTCAGGCTGGGCTGTATTTATTTAGAAATAGTTTAAGACATTACGAATGCTGTTACGGGGCTGCTCAGACCGCTGTCCCCCCTCAGGAGTTCGGCCTCATGCCCTCACCTGTCTTAGGACGGGATCTGGCAGTTGTCCTATCCCAACTCCCCACCTATCCCAACTGCTTATCACCAGGCAGGCCCTGTGTGTCGCTTCCCTTCGGGAGCTTGTGACTACTGCCCCACAGCAACCAGCAGCCTGCTCAGAACACAGACGGTTATTTAGCAAATGGAACAAAGCATACGAGAAAACGATTTTAAAACAGACAGCCAACACACGTCTGGACTCCTCTAAAAACGTACACTTCACGGCAAGTTACGGTTGACAGGCTCCATCTGGAGTTACAGGGTCCGATCAGGCTCATCTTATGTCCTCTTAGCTCTTGGGACCCAGCCTGCTCTCAGCTGGTCTCTCAGAGAATGTCTGCCCCGCTCTCAGACTGCTTTTTCCCAGTCGGCCAGGCAGGCCAGCGGAGAGAATGCCCCTGTGATGGATGTGCCGTTGTTCAGCAGTTAGACACATTTAGCCGTAATGGCTTGCAGTCACTGGTCTCATGACTGAATCCACGTGTGTTGCAACTGTCTTCTGCCCTGGTATTCCTGCCACCATGTCAAAAATCTGATACAGAAACCGCATTTTGGGGTCCAGATAAATATTCACTACCAAGCACTGCCATTCATCACAAACACTTCACAGCTAACGTCAATCATCTAAATTATTTTCCCTACAGATTGTATAGAGTCTGGTTTTCAGCGATGTCCTCTAGTGCTCAAGCAAAACATATCCCTCTAGCTACCTGTCTTCACCCACCAACTAGGTAGGTAGATATCTGGGGCCTTCTACTGCACATGCAGTGAATAGGTGGAGCAGTCATTTGTGAATGCAAAAATCAGAAACCTGTTGAGACCTGGCTCATAGCGAGGCGCATAATATTGAGTTCTGAACCATGTTGAAAACTTCTTACCTTACAAAGTGACTAGATCCCATGTAGTTACTTCCCAACTACCGCAGAAAGGGTGTGTTCCCAAACCCTCACCCACTACCTGGGTTATCGGAGAGAATGTGCAGCAAAGAATACATGCTAACAATTTTTACACACGACAAAATGAAACACTCATTAACTGGATGACTGCAGACATGAGTGAACAGGAAAATATGGCTAAAGATCTGAATGCATTTCAGAAAGAGACCAGACAAAGTAAATGTGAACTAACTGCCAAAAGTAAAACAAAAATTTGTCATCATTTATGTTATTAAACTGACAGCCCAAGAAACTTCAGACCTCTCTACCTGCAAAGAGAAGATACAGACATTGGTACAATAGGGGAATTGGCAGGAACATCTTCACTACACTGTTCCCAGAAATGTGACTTAATCCGGTTCCCATTGCTAAGTGATGTCAGTACTGATTTAGGGCCTGGGCCTGCTATATCATATATAGATGCTAGACGGAGATGGTAAAATTGTTAATAATGATGCAAAAAACCCCAGAAGTGTTGAATAAATATTTGTTTTGTATTTGGAAAGAGGAATGATGTACATGTATCCCATGGGTACAAAGAACTATTTTCCAGTCCATTAATAACTAAGGAGGATATTAAACAGCATCTTCTAAGAATAACTATTTTTAAATCAGCAGGCCCAGATAACTTCTGCCCAAGAGTCCTAAAATTGCTGTCTGAGGAGATTTCTGGCCTGCTGCTATTAATTTGTAATACATCTCAATATAATGGGGAAATTCCAGAAGACTGGAAGAGGCTAATGTTGTCCAATATTCAAAAAGGGCAAATGAGATGACCCCCACTAACTACTGGCCAGTTAGCCTGACAGCAATCACAGGAAAAATAATGGAAAAGCTGCTAGGGGATTCAACTGATCAAGAATAGCGAAATAATGAATGCCAGTCACAGTTTTATGGAAGACAGGTCTTGTCAAACAAACCTGATTTCATTTTTTGATGTGATTACATGTTTGGTTGATAAAGATAAGTTCAGAGGGAATCAATGTAGACTTTTGTAGGACTTTGAATGAGTACCGCACAAAATCCTGATTTTAAAAAAATGATTATACAATCTCAATAGAGCACACATTACATAAATTCAGAACTGGCTAACTGACAGACCTAAAGAAAGTAGTTGTTGATGGGGGATTGTCAAATAGAGGCCATTCTAGTGGGGATCCACTAGAGCACTAGGCCTGACATTCAAAATATTCACCAAGAATCTTGAAATAAACAGGAAATCACCTGCTGATAAAATTTGCTGAGGACACAAAGATTGGCAGAGTGGTAATTAAGGATGAAGACCAGGATCTTGATCACTTGATAAGCTGGGCCCATTCAAAAAAAAAAAAAATTGTTTTAATACAGTCAAATGCAAGGTCCTACATATAGGAACAGAGAATTCAGGCTATCCTGAAAGGGGTGGAGAAAGTGAGTCAGGACGTGTTATTTACCCCTTTGCATAAACACAAGAACCAGGGGTCACACAATGAAATTCAAAGGCAATAGGTTTAGAACAAACAAAAGGAAGTACTTCTTCACACAGTGCACAGTGAACCTGTAGAACTGATTGCTGAGGGATATTGTGAAAGCTAAAAGTATATCTGGGTTCAAAAAAGAATTAGATGAGTTCATGGAGGATAGGTCCATCAACGGCTATTAGCCAAGATGGCCAGGGATGCGACCCCATGCTCTGGGTTTCCCTAAACCTCTGACTGCTCAAAGCTGGGAATGGGCGACACAGGATGGATCACCCCAAAATTGCCCTGTTCTGTTCATTCCGTCGGAAGCACCTGGTCACTGTCAGAAGACAGGAGACTGGGCTAGATGGAGCTTTGGTCTGACCCAGTCTGGCCGTTCTTATGTCTTATGAGCTCCCAGGGCGATGCTGTGACAAAAAGAGTTAATACAATCCTTGGATGTATAAGCAGGGGAGACGTGAGCAGGTGTAGGGAGCTGATTTTACCTCTGTAGACAGCATTAGTGAGACTGGGGCTAGAATATGGCGTCCAGGTCTGGTGTCCACTTTTTAAGAAAAATGTTGAACAATTGGAGAGAGGGTGAAGAAAAGAGCCACAGAAATGATTCAAGGGCTGGAGAGAATGTCTTGCAATGAGAGACTTAAACAGCTCAATCCAGTTAGTTTAGCAAAAAGAAGGTTGAGAGGTGGCTTGCAGTGGCGCTGGAACATTTTTAATAGTGGGTGTGCTGAAAGCTAGCCCCCTAGTCCCTGTCCACTCCCCACCCCTCTGAGCTGAGGCCGGCAGCTGGGACCCCGAGCGCACGAGGCCGGCAGCAGAGTCCCAGATGCGCGGGGAGGCAGCCGGGAGCCCAGGGGTGCTGCAGCACCCCTAGTTCCCACACCTATGGTGGCTTGATTACAGTATGTAAGTACCTTGGCGGGGAGCAAATCCTGGGTACTAAGGGCTCTTTAATCTAGCTGAGAATGGCAGCGGAAGACTCAAGAGCTAGAGGTTGAAGCCAGATAAATTCAAATTAGAGATCATTTTTAACAGTGAGGTTCATTAACCATTGAAACAGATTCAAGGGAAGTGGTGGATTTAGTCTGGATGTCTTCAAATGAAGACAGGATGCCTTTCGGGAAGACGTGCTTTAGCCAGACAAAAGTTATTTGGTTCATGGCAGATGCAACTGGGTGCAGTGGTCTGGCCTGTGATCTACAGAAGGTCAGACAGATGATCCATTGCTCCTTCTGGCCTTAAACTCTCCCAGTCAATATGCACACGCACGAATACAGATTGACAAGACTGGGCACTTAGCCCCAGATTTGTAAAGGTATCTAGGCATTGCGGTGCTTGGTGTTGCAAGGCCTAACTGATTTAAGAGCCTAAGTCTCATTTTCAAAAGGGATTTGGGCACTTAGGCGTCAATGAGATTTAGACTTCTAAAATCAGGCATTGTGATGCTGAGTGCAGCGATGCCTAAATCTTTGACAATTGGGCCCTAGTTCTTGCTGTGAAGGCAGCATGAATTTGTTTTCATAGGGGGTATTTCCGAGTGACTGATATGCAAGAGGTTTGGTAATTCTGTTTACATTTGTGCTATTTGAAATTCTTCAGATTTAGTAAATCTCCTTTGCTGTATTCCGTGTGCCTAAAGCTGCTTACAGCCCACAACATGATGCCTAATTATGTTCTCTTGCCTATCTTGACACAGTAATAAACATAATTTGAAAGGTCTTTTGGGGGATTACTGGTATGTGTCCGACTTGGTAACAATGAGAGCTAATAGGATACACGCTTGATGGCTGGACTGTATATTTTACCTTGCTGTATTGTTCTGCATTTTATAGAAGAATGTTTCTATTGATTTGACTGTATATTCTATTTTCCTGTATCATCTTATTTCTCTTATGAACTCTGTTTAGCTTAAGGATACAGCAATTGCTGTAAAGATCATACACAACGATTCCTTGCACCACACACATTTGAGCCAATACTATATAGGGTGGAAAATTCCTCCGTAGCAACAGAAACACAGCAGCAGTTACAGCAGTGGCGAAGAAACATGTATAGAAACCAGGCTCTATTTTTTACAAAAAAGTTCTTAACGCTGGGCACAGAGGCTGGACTGAGACCAAAGAGAGAAAGTGAAAGAAAAAGGAGCAATTAAACAAAAGCCAAACAGAAAAATAAGACGCTAAAAAGAAATCCTAGGAGTGTTTTGAAATGCCTTCCCGTTTCTAATCTCGCGCTTGCATCTGAGCTGCTGACATACTGTATGTATTCCTTCCCCACACTCACCTTGAATCTGTTAGCATTCGAGTTGGCTTAATTTAAACCCCTGTAGATCTGGGGCTGCATCAGGATCATCATGTCTGCCTCCCTTCTGACTGCTTGTTAATCTCACAGAAGCCTCTTTCACAGCTGACAATGACATTTTCTAAGGGCAGAGAGACCCTTTGTCTTCCTGGCTGTTTACAGCCTCTAACATTTGCAGCCCATTGTGTATAACCTCATTCTAACATAGGCATACAAGCAGGCATTTACTCTGGCCTAGCCTCGCCTGCTCCATACTGGCTGGGCTGCGTTGTATGCAGCAGCTGCTGCCCGGATGCCTACTTGCCAATACAAAAACCTTTCTGAATATTTATCAATAGATACATTTCCATAATTAAGCCCTTCCACTCAGCGAGATCCCCACAGGCTTCAGTGCCTCTGGTAGATTGTAGGTGAATTTCTTTTCAGAACAATCATGACCAGCCATTATATTATATCCTTCCCGTGACAATGTTGGTGCACAGGACGGAAACTAGACTCTTCCATTCCCCTCTGTTATCCCATCTGCTCCGTGGTGTTGAGATTGACTGTTCTATCCATCCTGCGAAGGGTTCTTCTCCAGGTATCTCTTGGGCACCCTCGTTGCCTCACTCCAGTTGGTTTCCACTCGACAGCATCATGTGAGTTTGTGTGGTGGCATTCAGAGTATATGCCCCAAATATATCCAGAGCTTCCTTCCGATTCTGATGGGAAACAAACAGCTGGTTGGCAATTTCTCAGATCTCTTCGTTGGGGGTGACCTCTTTCCAACCAATGCCCAGAATCTTTCACGGGCATTTACTTTCAAAGGTGCCTCATTTTCAAACATGTTGGTAGATCTCCAACTCTTGCAGCTCTATGTTCGCCCTCAGATCATGTTTGAATTGAAGAGTCTGTTTTGGTCTGGGGACGTACATCTTTGACTTCCGTACGTTTTGAGTTTAGTAAGTGCTGTGCATGCCTTTCCTAACCTTAAGGTCACTTTCTTCTTGAGGTCTCCATTGGCCAAGAGGGTGCTGCCCAAGTAAGTGAACAATTTTTGCCTTTTAACATGATGTTACTCCTTGATGTCTGGGTTCAAGGATGTTTGTTTTAACATAACTAATTTTGAGCCCCGCTTTGCCTGGGTTTTTTTGGCCAGGTTGTCTGTCTTTGATTATAACTTTCCAGGGGTGTTGCTCAGTAGCACAATATCAGCAGCAAAGTCCAGGTCTTCTAGGCATTTGCCATTTATCCATGCAATGCCAGCATTCATGTTGTAGCAGGAGGAGAGTCTGAGACATAAGCCCTTGTATCAGAGGCCTTGTATGAGGCTGAGACCTGGGCTAAAGTAATGGTCAAAACTTTGCTGATAGAAAGCAAAAACAGGCTGTGAGCTAGGCAGCCCCTGCTCACAGAACCAGGCAAGAACAGGGCTGATACTGCAGAAACACAGTCCTAAGAGGTGCTAGGCACAGAGCACTCACGCAAACACATTTCAGAAGGGTGGTACCAGAACACCTTTATACCAACACATTCCCCAAAGAGAACAGGAACACGCTGACCCATCCTAAAGATAAGGTCGGGATGACAGTAGGGTGACCAGACAGCAAATATGAAAAATCAGGACAGGAGGTGGGGGGTAATAGGTGCCTATGTAAGAAAAAGACCCAAAAATCGGGACTGTCCCTATCAAATCGGGACATCTGGTCACCCTAGATGACAGTGTAATGAATAGCGATGTACAAGGTGATGAGTGGTAACCGGCTATGTCAGAGGGTGTCAACTAACTACATCAGAGGGGCAGTATGTAACTTGTTTGTATTGATGTATAAAAATTTAGCCTCTAAGGGATTGTCTGTCTGGCCGAGGGAGGAATGGAAAGTCCCACCATTCACTGAGCTGGTCCATTGCTACGGGCATACATGTATTAGTGGTCCGGTAAAGTCTGCGGGATACTAGTACCGTGCTTTGTCGACAATCAATCTGGCTGGATGCCTTCGTACCTTAACTAAGCTTGTGGTCATTGGGCAGTTCGCTTGAGGTCTGCTGTGCCAACTGTCTGTGTAGAGGTAGGACAGCAAATAGGGAGAACACACATACGCAGCCAAACATCTGTTAACATAAGTTGCTTTACACTTCTATATTATCCAGTCTGTGGCAATGTCAATCAACAGTGGAGATAAATTGCATTCCTGTTTCACACAAGTGTCCTCGTTTAACCACTCTCATCTGGTTGTTCACCCTTACACTTCACGTGATGAAGTGAATACCATTTTAACCCCAACTGTCCTCATCTCCACTCAGGGCAAAATTACACCGATACCATGTCAGTTAACCATGTTAGTTAGTTTTCTAACATGATGCATTTTCCTGGCAAAGATTGGCTGAACAGAAGAATGGTTTATGGAAGGGAAGGGAAGGGACACCTTTAAATAGGCCAGTAATTCAAATCTGATATACCAGAGAATGACTGTTTAGAGAGCATTACAATAACATGAGCCATGCCTGTTTAAATTCAGGGTATGTCCTCATTGCAGAGTTAGTTCCGGCTATAGCCTGGGAATTGTCCCATCCCATCCCCTTCTGTCCACACAGGGAAAAAACAAAAACAAAAACAAAAAACACACATAACCCAGGCTTGCTGATGCTTTTAACCCAGGTTAGCAGGCACAGCTGAGGGTATTGGCTTGAACTTGGTTTGCTTCAGGTTGGCACCCTGTCTATTTTGCAGTGAGAACACAGGCTAATCTAGCCTGATTGCTGTTAGTCCTCCAATGCTATCCCACAATTCCACCTGAGATGTACTTTGTCTACCTCCTCCCTTTCTGCACTGGTTCAGCCCCACATCTGCCTGCTCCATTTCTGCTGCACTTACGCAGCATTTCAACCGAGGTGCCATCCAAAAAATCCACCTCTCGTGCTGCCCATCTGCCAGAGGCTGACAAGCCATCTGGTGAAGCTGTGATGTGATATCAGTAAAACCCATAATTTGGGGGAAATGACCCAAAGTGACATTTTATGTTTAATGGACAGGAAAGACACGGAGAGCCCGAGATGTCTGCCAGGTGCACTACAGATCACTTTGGGGTCTGCAGATAGAAATCCTTAATGACTCTCATTAGAAGTTCCTGTTGCCAAATACTGCATGCTTTCTTCTTCAGACTGGCCAGCATTACCAATGAGTAACTCCACTTAGAAGTTGTTTACATGCAGCATTGTTCTCCTGTCACTGACAGACAGAGGCACCATGCTAGATATGAGAGACACACACACACACGGTTTGTACACACTACCACTTATGTCAGTGTAACATATGTCACCCAGGGGTGCCCAGCGCCGGTGTGGACAGCGTTATCCTGTTGCCATAGCTACCGCCGCTCGCAGAGGTGACTTTATTATGCGGACAGGAGAGCTCTCCCCCATCGGCATAGAGCGTTACACCACACATGTTCCATTGGCACAGGTTTCAGAGTAGCAGCCGTGTTAGTCTGTATCCGCAAAAAGAACAGGAGTACTTGTGGCACCTTAGAGACTAACAAATTTATTAGAGCATAAGCTTTCGTGGGCTACAACCCACTTCTTCGGATGCATATTGAGTGAAACATATCGAGGAGATATATATACACACATACAGAGAGCATGAACAGGTGGGAGTTGTCTTACCAACTCTGAGAGGCCAATTAAGTAAGAGAAAAAAAACTTTTGAAGTGATAATCAAGGTAGCCAAGTACAGACAGTTTGATAAGAAGCAAGTGTGAGAATACTTACAAGGGGAGATGCAGTTGTGCGGCTGTAAGGCTTTTAGCGTAGACCAGCCCTCAGTGAATGAATTTGCAGAGTGGCCCGGTTTAATGCACCACCAAGAGCCATGTGATAGGCCACCAGAAACTCAGCCCAGCACCCAGGCTAGTACACCACCACCGTGGCTGCAGTAACACTAGTCTGGCACCGATAAAGCTTTGCAGTGGGGATGTTGCACCCAGGCTAGGCTAGCCTGGGCTAACTCTGCAGTGAAGACATGCCCTCGCTGGCAAGGCAACTAGCATATTGGTTCCAGGTTAGCACCGCCAGTCGGGACAACTGACACGGGAAAGGCAAGAGGGAAGAGCAGAGGGGCCCTGGAGTGTGAAGGTGACAAGCATTGTGAGCATACACCTGCAAAAGGACTTGTACATTGTAACAAGGGTGCAGGAAAAACAGGAACTGAAACAGTTTCCTCCAAAGCAGCAAAAACCCAAACCCCAGAATGAATTCAGGACACATACAATGGACGTGCCCTAAGAGACGGTCATGTCCTCGTCAGACAGGACATCCGAGAGGTGCCCTTGTGAGGGATGTCACAGAGAGCAGAGCAAAGAGGCATGAAAGGAATAACTGAAACCTCAGGGAGGAAAGAGTGGGAGGATGGCACAAGATACCTGAAGCCGCAGCTGTCTCTCTGACAGGCTGTCTGCCAAAGGGGACAGAGCGACTTGCTGATCCTGTCCCTAGAAGGGCAAGACATTGTTGCGGTTCCTGTTACAACACCAAGGGGCTTCTCTGGACATGCTCGGGCAGAGTTTCAGACTAGACCTGTATGAAGGAAGCTAACAAACTCCTCTGGGCCTGCTCCTGGCTGAGCAGACACACCTGCAAGGCTTACTCTGCTTGAGGGAGAGCAGCTTAGAAGGGGAAACTTCCCACAGGAAGGGGCGGTGAACATGAAGAAGGTTGCTCCACCCAGGGACTGCTGGGAATAGGGTGAGCCCAGCAGTGGAGGAAGCAGCCGCAAGACACACCGCTCCCGAAGCCACCCTGACCAAAAATAAAACAAACACGCCCCAGAAGAGGGTTGAAGGTAAACCCCAAAAAGGGACCATAGACTCTGTTAGACCAAGTCCTTAGAGCTGACTCTCTAGAGCAGAGATACTCGGTCAGATCTACCTGTGGACTCACTGGAGAATTTCATGACAAGACACAGGCCATTGGCACAGAAGGCTGAACAAAAAAAAGAAAAGAAGTTCAGCTGCCAGTAAAAGACCTTGATTGCAACGTAAGTATGAGTGTTTCTATCTTTTAACATTTATAAAATCAACATAATTACCTGTAAAAAGCAACAGAGGGTCCTGTGGCACCTTTAAGTCTTAAAGGTGCCACAGGACCCTCTGTTGCTTTTTACAGATTCAGACTAACATGGCTACCCCTCTGATAATTACCTGTGTTTGCAGCAATCTCTAATGGAAAAGGTGACATCAACTATCTCTGGCAAGCTTTGTGGAGAGTGGTTTGTAGGAAGTCAGGGAAAGGCACATGCACTGCTGAAGATGCTCCTCTTCAGGCGATTGCGGTGTTGGGTGGTTTGTTTGTTTTTTATAATGTTCATGGTAGAAAACCCAGCTTCACAGAGGCACGTTGATCCGAACATCGTTAAAAGATAGATGACTAGATTCTGGCTAGTCTGAAACTGGTCAAAATACTGAGTCCAGAAATCACAAAGTATCGCTTCTCTGAATTTTGCCTTCAAGACATCTGAGCTCTGGAGCCTTACAATTTCTAATTGAAAAGCACCTTTATCAACTGAATCAAGAATGTCCTTTGCTTCAGAAGGGCAAGGGCCATCAGCAGAGACAACAAATGGATCACCAACAAATAAAAGCAAATCCTTTGGAATTTTAAAATTCTTCAATTACATTTTAAAGTTTTCAATCAGATGGGTTAGGAAATCTTGCATTGTTTTCATCTAAGTTTCATCTATAGCAACAACACACAATATGGGAAAGTGCAACATCTTTTCTGTTACATCTGTCTGGAAGGTTTCAAGATTCCTCTGAAAAGCACACAAACAGATCCCCAACGCTGCTTGCACAGCCTTGGAGCTGCAAGTTGAGGAAATTCGAGTGACCAGTAATATCGCACAGATAAGCTACCTGTGACATAAAGGGGACATCATTCATAAATTGCAGGAACTCGCAAGCCTTGTGGGTTGAAAGAAATTCTATTTTTACTTTCTGAAGTGCACAAAATCTCTAACACGTGCCCCCTACTTCACCAGAGAATGACGTTGTGCTGTAGCAGGTCACTGTATTCGGCTGTAACATCTTGTAAAAGAGCTTTAAAAAGACAACACTGGGGAAGCTAGAAGTTAAGTGTATGTAGTTCACTAATCTCATCACAAGACCCATTGGGTTTTTTCCCCAAGTCTCCAGACAACTTACCACACAGGACAGTCTGGTGAATGATGCAGTGAAGTGTATATAGTGAAGAGTGTATCACTGCCAAACGTGAAGCAGAGCCCTTCTCATTCCCCGTCATGGAGGGACCTCTGTAACAAGCAAGTTTACTTTCTGCAGATCTAAACCATTTCCCCCCAAAAAAAGCCTTTTATCTTTTCAAAAATGATCTCTCCTCTGGTGCAGGTTTCTCATGGTATTAAGCACAAAAATTCTTCCTTGAGAATTTCGCCATCAAAAACATCTAACAAACCACAATAGCTGGGCAGCGTCACTTAAATTGCTGATTCATCCACTGCAAGAGACATGTATTGGGCATTTTTTACGTCGGAAAGCAGTGCTGACACGCAATTGTTCAAAATCTTCAACACCTTTTCTCTTAAGCCATTTTCTTATCAGGTCATACATCCTGTGTACATATTGACAGTTACTCAAACCAACGCTCCTCTCAAGAGGTCTACATTTTACCCTTTGCACTCCAGGAGTGATTTGGAAACTTTTCAAACGTTTCCTTAAATTCAGAGGATACTAAAGCATCCTGCATTGGCATTTCATTGACCAGATTTCACGCTTTACCAGACAATTTCGCGGTCAGGATGGGGACTTTCATGCCCTTGGGAATTTCGTGGACTTCACACATCTTTTCAAAGGTAGTGACGTGTTCCTCGACACAGTCTGACGCCTGTATGCGGGACACAGCTGGTGCCCGTTGTGGATTCTTGGAGCGATGGGAATCCTTGGTGTTGATGTGGTCTCTTTCTAGTGGTGTTTCCGCTCTCTCCCTTTCCTCAGCCTCTTTGGTTTTCAGCTCCATGGCCCACTGGTGTGCTACTGCCCCCTGCTGATGGGCTTCAGCCTAGCAATCATCTCAACTCCAAGTCGATCATTTTCATCTCAGCTGCCTTTAACGGGTGCTGGTGGTCTCGTTTTCCTCTGTCTTTAATCTCAACATGTCTAACGGTACAATTGCTTCACTATTGCTGCTCATTGTTATGCCTTTCTGCTTCTATTTCCCTTTCCCAAAATAAGCAAATAGAAGGCTTATTGACTTGACTATTTCCAGTCCCTATACTTGAATTTATCACTTAAAATCAGGACACCAGTGTCTGAAGTGTAAACCTTACTCAGAACAAACCTTACTTCCTTTCAAGCATTGTAGATGCTGTGAGCAGAGATTGGGGGGGCGGGAGGAGAAGAGAGAAAACAGTCCTCTATGCAGGTGAGATTTACATCTTTCAGGTGAATTGTAAATTTCTTTGTTTGCAGTCTCTTCTCCTGGCAAATAGGTGTTAGAAAACTATTAACTGCTGAAGCAGCCGTGGTCAGTTCTTTGTTCTCTGAGGAGCTAGTCTGTGGGCATGCCCTCGAACTACATTACATTGCAGTAACAATCATACAGTAAAATCTCATAGCTCCGTATGCAGTATTGATACATACATTTTAACGGGACAATGATGTTCAGTAGATTGAGTTTTCAAATGATACCACACAAGGCATACTTTGTACAAAATGTATCATAACCATAGAACAGTGGTGAACATGGGGTACAGGATGTCACACTGGGTACATACCAAAGAAAACGATGCAAATTAGGGCTGTTGATTAATCGCAGTTAACTCGCACAATTAACAAAAAATTAATTGTGATTAAAAAATTAATCACGATTAATCACACTGTTAAACAATAGAATACCAATTGAAATTTATTCAATATTTTGGATGTTTTTCTACAGTTTCATGTAGTGTTCTGTGTTGTAATTGAAATAAAAGTGTATATTATAAATATTTGCACTGTAAAAATGATAAACAAAAGATTATTTTTCAATTCACCTCATACAAGTACTGTAGTGCAATCTCTTTGTCATGAAAGTGCAACTTACAAATGTAGATTTTTTTGTTACATAACTTCACTCAAAAACAAAACAATGTCAAACTTCAGAGCCTACAAGTCCACTCAGTCCTACTTCTTGTTCAGCCAATCGCTCAGACAAACAAGTTTCTTTCCATTTACGGGAGATAATGCTGCCAGCTTCTTATTTACAATGTCACCTAAAAGTGAGACCAGGCATATGCTTGGCACTTTTGTAGCTGGCATTGCAAGGTATTTACATGCCAGATATGCTAAACATTCGTAGGTCCCTTCATGCTTCAGCCACCGTTCCAGAGGACATGCTTCCATGCTGATGACGCGTGTTGAAAAAATAATGCTGGATTCCAGCTACCTTGGGTAGGCTAGCCTATGCACAGCGTCTGCTGTGTAGACATACCCCGTGTCAAGGAGGATCAGAATGGCGTGCTGGTTGAGCTGTGGCTAGGAAGAGAGCACTACAGATTGGAGAGAGTCTAGGGTAGAATTGGCAGAAAGGAACTCAGACAGTGTCACAGAAGCCAAGTTCAATGGGCTCAGAGATGGAGGGAGATAGAAAAGACTAAAGCACATTTGTATTGTGAGGGGAAGGAGCCAGAGGAGAGTGAGAGGTTAAGGAGAAGGATTGAGAGGGAGTTCAGGGTGGAGTGGGGCCAGTGGGGCAAATGGGGGGTGGGGATAGATGAGGAATTTCTGCATCTGTGACTGGGTGGAAGGAGGAGGAGAATTGTGGGAAGGGAAGTGGGGTCAGCTCATTTTTCCAGGCTTCTCCTAGAAGAAATCTGTGAGATCCTGTGCAGAGAGAGAAGTGTAGACAGGACAAGGGACTGGTTCAGGAGTGAGCTAAAGGCAGCTGGAATTGCAAGGATGGGCAGAAGAGAGCTGCGGGCAGACGAGACGTCATCAGCTCCGATCACTGGAAGTTACAGAACGGCTGAGTGACGGGCGTGGGAAATGGGGCTTGTGGGCAATACTGAAAGAGGCCAGGGGATGGTCATACAAGGGGAACTCTGTAACGGAGGGAGCAGTGACTAGTGGAGACCAAGTCACGTGTGTGGTCTTTCTGGTGAGTGTGAGAGCAGAACCAGGGCTGCAGGTCAAAGGAAGAGGTGAGGAGGAGGCTATGTGAAGCTAAGGAGGTGTCAGATGGAAGCTGAAGTCACTCAGGATGAGTGTGGGAGACTGAGGCGAGGAAGAGAGCCAGGAGTCAAGATCAGAGAGGAAGGCTGCTGGGCGGATGGTTGATAGCAGCATTGAATGGGAGAGGAGAGAAGAGTTGGAGGCTGTGCTGTTCAGAAGAGGAGAGAAAATGGGGAGGGGAGCAGAGAGAGGTTGGAAGTGGCAGGAATGGGAGAGGAAAAGCCCAACACCCTCAGCGTGGTCAGACCAGGGAAAGAGGAGAACAACAGATACCATGATGCAGAAAAGGGGGTGGGGGGAACCCTAGGTGAGTGGCAGATGGATAGGGTTATAAAAAAAAGGTTGCGAAGTGCTGTGAAGGGAACGTTCCTCTGGGAGCTGGACAGCGCTGTCCCACCCTGCCAGGGAGGGGAGAAGGCAGCGACCAGCCTCTGCCCCTGGAAGGATGTTTGCAGGGTTCTCCAAATGCAATGGGAATTAGACACCTAACTACTTTAAGGATCTGGGCCTTAATGATTCATAAATGATCTGGAAAAGGGTAAACAGTGAGGTGGCCAAGATTACTCAAGATAGTTAAGTTCAAGCAGACTGTGAAGAGTTACAAAAGGATCTCACAAAACTGGGTGACTGGGCAACAAAAAGGCAGATGAAATTCAGTGTTGAAATGCAAAGTAGTGCACATTGGAAAACATAATAGTTGAATACTGCATGCAGATCTGGTTGCCCCATCTCAAAAAAGATATTAGATTTGGAAAAAGTACCCAGGACAAGAAAAATGATTAAGGGTATAGAACAGCCTCCATATGAGGAGAGATTAAAAAGAGACAGACTGTTCAGCTTGGAAAAGAGATAACTCAGAGGGGATATGATAGACGTCTATAAAATCATGACAGGTGTGGAGAAAGTGAATAAGGAAGGGTTATTTACTCCTTCTCATAATTCAAGACCTAGGGGTCACCCAATGTAATTAATAGGCAGCAGGTTTAAAACAAACAAAAGTAAGTATTTCTTCACACAACAAAGAGTCGACCTGTGGAACTCATTGCCAGGGGATGTTGTGAAGGCCAAAAGTATAACTTGGTTAAAAAAAGAATTAAATTCATGGAGGACAGGTCCTTCAATGGCTATTAGCCAAGATGGTCAGGAACACAAACCCATGCTCGGAATCTCCCTAAACCTCTGACTGCCAGAAGCTGGGACTGGATGACAGGGGATGGATCACTCGACAATTTGCCTGGTTCTGTTCATTCTCTCTGAAGCACCTGGCACGAGTCACTGTTGGAAGACTGGATACTGGGCTAGCTGGACCATTGGGGTCTGCCAGAATGGCTGTTTTTCTTGCTACAGACAACGCCCCTTGGGAAGAAACTTAGTTTAAGCTCTCTGGGGCAGGGACTGTCTTCTTTTCGCATGTGCATGTAGAGCCCCTAGCACAATGGGGCCTTCATCCCTCACTGGAGCCCATGGGCATTATCCAAACACAACTGGTGCCTTTGTTTCCAGGAAAGCTGAGGTGAGCACCACGGTTCGGGGGCCCTAAAAATCAGAGGAAGGAGGAGTGACGAAGGCCCCGCAGGACAATGCTGGCAGCCACCCCAAAAGATAGCCATGAGATGGGAGAAAAACAGGGCTGGATTTACCAAACCTCAGAAAGAGATCTTTGGAGAATGGATAGAGAACAACACTCTGCAGTTACGTAGCTTGCTGCATCAGCAAGTGCTAGGAGAGTTAGGAGAGTGAATGCCACCATCCTAGGAGATTTAGACCCCCTTGCACTAGTTCATCCATCCCTCGCACCACACACGCCCAGTGACCCATCACATAAAGCTGATCACAGCTGTCCCCGCATGGCACTGGATAGCCAAAGTGCTGCAGCACCATTTCCACCTACTCAGACTCTCGGTGCTGAACGGCAGGGAAAGACCTTGTGAAATTGAAAGGACGGGTTTCCGGAACGGCGTCACCACCACTTCCCCATCACCACCCTTCTTTGGGGCGCAACAGAGAACACGGACAGCCCGGGGCAACCGTCAAGTGACACATCGCTCTTGAGAGAGTCATCACGACCAGCCCATATGTTCTAGCAGTGACCTATTGCTCTGCAAGCAGATGGTACAAAGCGGCCTCCCATACGCTTGCTGCCCCCATCTTCTTCAGCGTTGCCGAGAGGGGAACTCCAGCCCCTCCGCCCACAAACCAGGGAGAGGCCTGTGCACGAGACTGACAGCGCCTCCTATTGTTAACAACCGGGAAAGTTATGGCCAGACTCTCCCATCCCTAGCAAACTTTTTCCCCTCATTGTATAGCATCATCAAGGAGTTTAACCCTTATGAACGCAACAATGAAGCACTGACAGCAGGTTAAATGATATCGATGGTGACTGCTAGTCCAGGCAGAAGGTAATATCCTGAGACAGCTTCAGAGAGTGGGGAGAGAAATTCAGCTGGGGGGGGGGAGAACAATGTACATGGAACAACCTGTGCTAGCCTAGCTTTGGGGAGCATTTCTGTCACCTGATATCGCTATTGATATTGCGGGGGCACCAGGAATGCGTTTGAAGGATCAGGGCCCAAATGGACAGGAAAGATAAAGGGTGCGAGAAAGAAAGGATAATCTGTATTTTACAGCTGGGGAACTCTGGTACAGAGAGGCCACGGCCCAGATTTTTACAGGCATTTAGGTGTTGAAAAGCCTAAGTGACTTAGAGAGTGAAGTCTCAATGTCAAAAGTCATGTAGGCTTCTCAGTCCCATTGACCAAAATATCTTTAAAACTCTGGGCCTATGTGACCAGGGTTACGCAGGAAGTCAGTGGCAGACACGGGTATTGGACCAAGCCCACGTTTACCCCCCAAGATCTTCCTCGTCTCCAACGTTCAGCACAGGCTCCCCAGCAGCTAGGAAAAGCTTTTTTAATTGAACTTCCATTGGGGGGGGGAGGGAATAAATAAATAAAATAATAGAAGAAGAAATGTTGCAATGCAGCCCCCAAAAGCCTAGTCCTCCTCCATCACCTGTTCAGACATGCTAAGCACTCAGTTCTCCCCACAAAGCCCTTTTCACATTGCAGAAAGCCCTCTCCCCCACTCTGCCTTTGGACCACAGTTTGCATTCTCTCCAAACACACAGCTGCCGTTATCACGAGCAATGGAACTGAACGGCACCCACCCTGGGAGCTTTGTAAAAAGCCACGCGTCCTTCTCTCTTGGCCTGGGATTGTCACAAGCTGATGGTACCTGACTGTAAATTGCTTGGTAGCCTTTGGGATGGATGTTCAATTCTGTTCACTCTCACTTTGATGGATGCAAAAAACAAATGTAACAAAAAAGTGTGACATCTTAAAAGCTTTGATGGCTCAGAACAGCGCTGGCCTGCATCCAAACGCGTACATCAAACACTTGTCAGTTTGGGGCGAGTAGAACGGAGTGCTCCAGAACGAATGCTGCTAAGAGACAGGTTTCAGAGGGGTAACCGTGTTAGTCTGTATCAACAAAAACCAATGAGGAGTCCTTGTGGCACCTTAAAATTTATTAGTCTCTAAGGTGCCACAAGGACTCCTCGTGTTTTTGCTGCTAAGAGAGTTTTTGAAGTTACATTCCCGTATCAAAGCACTGTGTGCTACATAACACTGCAGATAGAGAGCCGCCTTCCACCCACATCACAGGGGAGGTTTTATTTTTAACCCATGATCTTAGTTAACGAGGTGATGGGGGGGGCATCAGTCCCCATGTTGATTAGCCTTAATTGTAAGGTTTCTTGGTTTCATTTTGAATGTAATTGAGCCTTGTAAAGGGGCAGCCATCCAATCACTACAAGGGAGGTTCGGGGTCAGTTCTCTCCCCAGGAGCTCAAACGGATGTTATTTAAACTGACTGAGGGAAGGAAGAAGAACTTAGGGGCACCCCCTCTGCCTGCTCTGAGGAACCAGCCCTGCCCACTGCTGATGGCACCAAAAAGGAGATGCTGCGGTGGAAGGAGACGGCCATCTAGGATGGTGTATTTAGGGGGTTGCCCTGCCTGTCCGCCCAGCATTATTGCTGGATGAGGGGTGCTTGATTCTCCCTCTTTCACCTCTGACCCCCAGGCTGCCTGTAGACAATGTCTGATGGTTTCCCTTCCCTTCCCATTGTTCACCAGCTGGACTCCAGATCCCATTTTACTTCCACAGAGAACCCAGGGCACTCTTCAGAGATGGGCAAGTCGCGGAATTCAGTTTGATGGCCACACTGAAAAAATTAATTTTAAAAAGTTTTGGGTCAACCAGAAATGGAAATTTTTCAGTTTCTTGCCAAAATAAATTTCCTGTTTTTTCAAACATTTTGCTTGATCTGAAAGCAATTTTGTTTGTTTTTTTTATTTGTTTTGTTTTATCGTGGGGGTATTTTTACAGGTTTATGTTTTGAACTAGATCTAGCAAAACTTCAAACAAAAAGTCAAAACGTTTCAACTTGTTTCTTCTGCCGAAGCAATCACCAAATTTGCCCTCAATTCATAAATAGCATAGACCGACCAGGAACTACACTTTTCAGGGAATAAATGATTTCTCAGAAAAGTTCCACTCAGCTCAAAGCCTCTCCTCAGAAGTGCCCAGGAGGAGCAGAATGTATCTCTTACCTAGGAAGGAGAAGGCAGCTCCCAAGGTCTTTATCTCCCATGATGAAACCGGGGATGGGGAGAGGTGGTCTCTTTCATTAAACCTGTATCAGGCTGGAGGGTGCTGGATTGCAACCACATTGCAATCAATGTGCCCTTCCCACATTGCTAAATGGGAGAGGGATCCCAGGTAGAACCCAGCAGAGGGGTGTGGGAGGGTCCCAGTGTGGAGAAGGGCGAGAACCGCTGCCTTAGTGTAATAAAGCTCCTTGTTCAGTGTTCTAAAAAAGCAATGGACTAACACGGCTACCACTCTGAAAAAAGCCACTGTGATTCTGTGCCGTTGTCACATGACACACTGACATAACAGACCCTATGTACACCCACATACACACTGTCTGGGATACAGCACCACCCAGAGTATCTATCAGATTCTGCTGTAGCATCATTTATATTCCTCCTTTTAACTCTGCTCACAAATAATTTGGGGCTGTGATGGAAAGCACTCCTGTACCCACACCCTACACAACGCTAGCGATTTTTTGTACAGAATAGGCCTTGTAAGGCATCATCTGAAAACCAATAACTTGCTGGTCAATAATATCATGAAATGTATGTAGCAACATTATATGTAAAGTTATGAACATTAACACACTTCAGTCCTGATGTCAGCTTACCAGACAAGTCCGGAGAGTGGGAAAAGACAAAAGACAAGCTGATGCCTCTAGCCAGATGTTATCAGTGCTGATGGGCAATCACCTATCAAGTGGCCATTCTTTGGCTAGGAAGATCTGCAGCTTAGCTAACAGCACAGAACCTCTTTCACCAGACTCCTTGCCTCCGGGGGAACGGACTCTATCTAGGGGTAACCCTTAGGAAAAGGCATTTCAAAGGGGGACTGAACTATAAAAGTGAGGGGGTAAAAACGTTCCAAGTTCTCTCCCTGTCCATCTCTCTCCTTTTCACCTAAGAAAAGGAAACAAACAGACTTTGGGGGCAGATCCTGGCCTGAGAATTTGGTAAGCAGTGTTACTGGAAACATCCTGAACCAAGTCTAGTTTGTTAAGTTTAGAACTAGGACGCAATCGATCTCTATTTCTCTTGTAACCATTTCTGACTTCAGTGCCTTAGTCTTGTACTCACTTAAAACCTATCTCCATGTAGTTAAATAAACTGGTTTTATTCTTGAATTAGAACTAATCCAGTGTTGTGAATTGTTTGGGTAACTCCATGTAAGGCAGCAGACTGTTGTATGTTGAGTCCCTTAGAGGGGCAACGGACCCAATATATGTGGACTGTCCAGGAGAGGGCTGGTCAGTGCAGAATACACATGTTGGGGGGAAATTTGGGACTGGGAGTGTGTTGGGGTCACCCTGCGAGTAGTAACCCAGGCTGGTGGAAGCCAGAGTATGGCTGGTGTTTGCTGCTGGGGTCAGAGTTGCTGGACCAGGGCTGCGGCTATACACAGACACTCAGGGTGTGACCTGCCTGCTGCTTGGCTGTTTATGAGGAGCCCAGGTTGGGTGCTGCAGCATCAAAGCATTGTGATGCATGTCACGTTACAGGGCCTGGGTGACACAGCCCCTGCTGGTCTGGATTGCATCCCGGAATGTCACAGGGACATAAGGAAGAAAGCGTCTCAAATATAAAAACTCCCAGCATAGACCAGGATGGGTATGAGCAGTTTAGGTCTGCGGAGTCAGTAGTTCTGTAGAAATCAGAGCTGTGACGAGCATTTTAACGTGCATCTAACTGGTGACCAGCATGAATCACATGTTTATCACCAGACAATGCTGTAATTGACAGTTCTCATTACAAAAGATGCTGTATTTTAAAACTCTGCATATTAAGCTTTTTAAACCATCAAAGTGTGTTTGGTTAAAGAGAGATTATTTTGAAAGGAAAATACATAGCCAGAGTACTGTAACTAACGTAATTCAGTGCCCAGGTTTATTTGTCCTGGTTATATGCCAGCAGAGGAGAAATGAAAAATGGATGAAATGCTGTCAGCCATGAATGCTAATGGAATGCATTGTCTTCTAGTCTCTGAAAAAGCTATTAAACCGAGAGTATATAATAAACTGTCATGATATTTACAAAAGACATGCTTTGCATTCCCTCTGATATACAATTTTCAATTGTGTTCTCAAAATCTAAATCCATTTTCTAATTACAGGGCAGATTCTGCCAGCAGATGAATGAACACACACATACACCCTGTCAGGGGAGTAGCTCGAGGGCATCCGAGGGCACGGTGGAGATGACATTGAAAACCACTGCACTTTAATTCATAGCAGTAACATAGTAACTCCACAGGAAACACTTATCTTTACACATAATGACATTTATGGAGCATTTTTTCCCCACCGAAAGCATCTCATTAAAGTAAATATGAAGCGTATGGAGCTTTTGATAATGTTTTGAATGCATACAAAAAATTTGAGAGGATGGCTACTTTAACTGCTGGTATTCCCAGGGTCTGACTCAGATAGCACAATGAAGGAGATATCATTAGGAAGCAGTGATTAGTTAATCACTCCATAGTTAAGGTTTAAGAGGAAAACTTAGCCACTAAGATGAATTCTGCAACCTCTAAACATCCATAAATACAGCCAGGCTGACATTTGACCCAACCTGATCTAAAGAAGTCCTTACCTAGGGTCACACTATAATCTCTATATTCGGAAAAGCTAAGATGCAATAGAAACAATTCAAGCTCTAATGTATGTAGGGAAAAATAAGACATAAAAGGATTTGAAATAGGCTTTGCAATCAGCTTGAGGCCTAGCAGCGAGGCGAACTACTCAGGGCTGATGCTAAGTGTTTGATCCAGGGTTATAAGATTTAGCAATATGTAACTTGAAATAAAAACAAACCGCTGAGAAAAGACTGAATTTAAATTGGGGGGGGGTTAGGTGCCAGTAACCATGGAGCAAAACCACATCTGTGTATTGAAACCATAGGGGAATATATTGATGCAAATAGCTTATACTAGCAGTTTAAACCCTAATAATGGTCCACCAGAATAACAAACATGGACAGGAGGCCACGAACTAATCAAATCTGGTCCCAGTTGTGTGGGGTTGAAAGTAAAAAGCGTTATAAGAGATTCTCCGACCAACCCCTAGTTCGGACATCGGGACATCATCACCATCAATCCCACTTACGGTGCATCTTCACTTCCTATTCTTGCCATCTTCACTTCTGATGGGCTGCATAAAGGGGTGAGCGTGTGCAATGCAGGAGGGTATTTTTCTATGGTTGCAATGATACTTGTTTGTATTTGGGTATTAAATAAAGGCTTTATGTCTCTATATATGTGATTCACCAATCTCATTTCCTAGAACAAATTTCAAGGAGTCACCTGAGTAAAGGGACCTGTTACTAGTGACTGGTGCATTTTGTACCCTACATTGATCAAAGGCTACAGTCAGACTAGTTAGCCAGGTCAGAATCCAGGGTGGACTTTATGGGAAGACTTCAGATCAGTTGACCAGGGTGTTCCAAGATACAACACCTTAAAATGTCACCAGTTTTGAAGTTGCCGAAGTCTTCACTGCATTTTTGTGCCCAGCTGGGGGGGGGGCGGGGGAGGGGCTAGAAGACAAGTGAAACTCCTAGCATGAGACGCCCCTTGCCTGTGTCTAGTGGCTGGTACCAAACACAGGATGTGGAGTTTGAAATTCAAAGAGCTATTAAAATTCAGGGAGGACACCTCGAGTGCGGTCCCACACGAGTCTGTCCCGGGTTCAGTACTATTCAGTATTTTCATTACTGACTTGGATAATGGCGTGGAGAGGATGCTTATAAAATCTGAGGATTACACCAAGCTGGGAGGGCATTGCAAGAATTCTGGAGGACGGGATTAGATTTCAAAGTGGAGAACGGGTCTGAAATCGACAAGATGAAATTCCATGAAGATAAGTGCTGCATGTTTCACTTAGGAAGTAAAAATCAAATGCACAACTACAATATGAGGAATAACTGGCTAGGCAGT
Organism: Terrapene triunguis; assembly: GCF_002925995.2. Classification (NCBI taxonomy): domain Eukaryota; kingdom Metazoa; phylum Chordata; order Testudines; family Emydidae; genus Terrapene; species Terrapene triunguis. The sequence goes on along the minus strand of NW_020664540.1, from coordinate 19,423,669 downwards.
AGTATTGCTGAAAAGGATCTGGGGTTACAGTGGATCACAAGCTGAATGAGTCAACAATGTGATGCAGTTGTGAAAGAATAGCTAATATCATGCCTGGGTGTATTAACCAGAGTGTCACATGTCAGACAAGGGAGGTAATTATCCTGCTCTAATTGGCACTGGTAAGGACTCATCTGGAGTATTGGATCCCATTTTGGGCACCACACTTTGGGAAAGATGTGGACAAATTGGAGAGAGTCCAAAGGAGAGCAACAAAAATGATGAAAGGTTTAGAAAACCTGACGTGTGAGGAAAGGTTCCAAAAACTGGACATATTTAGTCTTGAGAAAAGAAGACTGAGGGGGCCCCTGATCACCGTCTCCCGATATGGGGGTCAGTCCGATGGGCAGCTTCCAGCTCTGTTTTGTCTGTTAATTCTGGAGGGGGCTCTGTCACATCATTTACAATCGGGTCTCTCCCTCCTATGCACCCGCTTCTCCCCTTGGGGCTCTGTCACGAGCCAGGGGAGAGGGACCCGGTCCCTCCCACGCCACCAGGTCCCAGCCCAGGGTTCTCAGGGGCATTGCAGTGTCTGGACCAGGGCCGGCTCCAGGCACCAGCCCAGCAAGCAGATGCTTGAGGCAGCCAACGGAGAGGGGGGCGGCACATCTGGCTCTTTGGCGGCAATTCGGGGGCGGGTCCCTCAGTCCCTCTCGGAGCGAAGGACCCGCCACCGAAGACTAAAGTGGCAGTAGTAGAGCGGATCGTGATCGCAGCTTCCCCCTCTCCCCCCGCTTGGGGCAGCAAAAACCCTGGAGCTGGCCCTGGTCTGGACCACTCGGTATCTTTTGCTGTCACAGCAGACGCTGGAAAACAATCAACGGCCGTTGAGAATTGGAGAAGACGCAGCACTCAACATTTTCATGGTACTTCATTAAACGGGCCAGTAAAGAAGCAGGTAAACAACCAAATCAAAAATACATGACGTAAAAATGAGTAGGCTAAAGTGACAGCGACTGGGAGGCTTTTCGTTTTGCATAGTTATGTAAGTACATTTAGACACACACCATTGCCTTCCCTCTGTAGCCAAACCCCACAGCTCAAATTGCCTTTGGATTTTTAAGAGCATGGCTTAATACTCTGGCTGCATATTTTTATTTTTAAAATGTCACGTAATCCTCTCATCTTAGCTTTTTAATTAAAAAAAGGAAAGGAGATCTCAGAGCTCAGAGAGGTTAGCGACTAGAGAAGCTCTCCATAGACACAGCATTGCCTTTGAACAACTTTGGGCTACGTTTCCTGGCACTCTGGCTCGGGTTTTGAGCATTTCACCTTCCTCTGTGCACTTTACTTCGAAAGCAAAGGACTTCAGGTAAAAATTTCAAAAGTGCCTTAGAGACTTAGGAGCCTGAGTCCCATCATCAAAAGTGACTTGGGCACTTGGGAGTCTAGTCTCATTGAAAGCCCATGAAAATTAGGTGCCAACGGGCTCCACATCATTTCTGAAAATGAAATTTTAGCTCCTAGAGTCCTAGATCACGTCGGTTCTTTTGAAAATGTTCCCTGGTGTCTGACAATGAGTCCAACGCACCTACACCGCTGCCTCTGTCCAGAAATATTCACAGCTGTCGAAAAGTCATCAACAACATTCAGAGAGAGCCAGTGCCACTGACTGTAGTCAGAGATTGTGATGTCTGTTATTCTGATTGCTACATATTCATCAAAGATTTATTAGAGCAGAGGCTATAAACCGCCATCCCAAGCTGCAGGAGGGCCTTCAAAACAAACCCCACAAAAGGATAAAAAACCAAAAACATCACATTCAACCACTTAAATCAAGTATCCATTCTCCTCCAGCCCTCCCCCCCCCCAAATCAGATCTAGTCTCAAAATGGAATTATCCCACGGTAAGAACTATCCCTATGCAGCCAGTCTCCTGTCCTACTCCACGTGCCCAAGAGAAGTGTGTCCTTAGGGGCTAGCCCCTTGTCGTCAATCACGAGCCACAGAAGAAGGGGCCACACTTACAATACAAATGCGCAGGATAAAGGCCACAGTTTGTACGTGGATGGCTGCAGCAAAGCAAAAGGCAGCGCTCAGCAGAGGGCCTGATTCACGGGCTGACATCTGTGCCCGGAAAGGGATCACCCCTTGGTGCAGCTTTAACGCATCCCCGGCTGCATGGGCGCCCCTTATTCCCCTGGGGTCACCAGTCCATTGTGGTTAGGTCACTGCACAGCCCCATTCAGGGAGATTGTCTGACAATGAACTCAGCAGCAATGGTGCCGGACGGGCAGCTGCCCCTTCCCACCATCACCTCCTGCCCTGGTTCCCACCAAACCATTTCCTCAGCCAGGGATCTGTGTGCCGTTGCTCTGCCCGCTCCAAGGGCTTCGTGAGGAGCAGCCACAGGGCTCCTGATGGGACCAGGTGCTCTTCATCCCTGAGCTGTCCTGGCCTTGGGAATATATTTCCTCTTCCCAAATCCTAGTGATTTCTCCACACGCTTTTTCTGCCTCTCCCACTCCCCCGGGGCTGAGTTCTAAACACTCTGCTGTACAGTAGAGCCTCAAAGATACGAACACCAGCGTTACGGACTGACCGGCCAACCAGACACCCTGTGAAACCAGAAGTAACCAATCAGGTAGCAGCAGAGACAAAAAACCACACACGCAAATGCTGTACTGTCCCTATATTGCATCTCAAAGGGAGGCACATCTGGATTCCTGTCCACACCCCACCCCTAGCCCCACACCCTACATGGGGCAGCCACTTACAGCAAGACATTGGGGCTGTCAGTCCAAGGAATCTGGAGCTAGCAGAGCAGGAGCCGCGCTCCGGTCTGCGCTGCTTTCACCCTTCCCCCTCTCTCCCGCCGGGAGAGGGACACGCTTTTTTAACACACACACACACACACACACACACACACACACACACACCCCAAGAGGGACGTGTTGTTTTCACCCACCCACCCACACTAGGGTTGCCAATTTTCTAATCACACAAAACTAAACACACCTGCCCAGCCCTGCCCCGCCCTGCCCCCTGCTCCGCCCCTTAGAATCATAGAATCTCAGGGTTGGAAGAGACCTCAGGAGGTCATCTAGTCCAACCCCCTGCTCAAAGCAGGACTGTAACAAGGTTGGGACTCACCACCCAGCGCCCCCTGCTGGTCGTCCTTGGGAATTAGCTCAGTCCAGTGGCGCGCCCCCTCCTGGTGGTTTCCCGTCTGTCATCTCGCCTTTGGTTGGCGTGTGGACCCATGTTGCTCCGAACTTCCAGCATCCTCTTCGAGCCACTGTCCTCTGGCAGTGCCCCTTAGTCCATCCTCGCCCCCTTCCGGGGGCGGTCAATCATCTGTCTCTCTGCACCCCGGCCAATGTGGGCAACTGCACCCCCAAAGTCACACCCCTCTTGGCAGGGGGTTGGTACAGCCCAGGACAACCACTCTCGTCAGTCGGATGTAGGGGGGGGGGACACACCCAGGCACGCCCACTACTCTGGGCAGGGCCGGCTCCAGGGTTTTGGCCGCCCCAAGCAGCCAAACAAAACAAAAACAAAAAAGCCGCAATTGCGATCTGCAGCGGCAATTCGGCGGGAGGTCCTTCGCTCTGAGCAGGAGTGAGGGACCATCCGCCGAATTGCCGCCGAACAGCTGGACGTGCCGCCGCTCTCCGAAGTGGCCGCCCCAAGCACCTGCTTGGTAAACTGGGGCCTGGAGCTGGCCCTGACTCTGGGTCCCAACCCAGGGACCCTCTGGTGGTCGCCGTCCTGCCCTTCTTCTCTCCCTCCCTCTGTCCACGTCCCTGGGCCGCTTCCCCTTCGGCCCCTCGCACCAGCTAGGCCCTTCCCCTCAGGGCCTGCAGCCTGGCAGACACCGGGTTGGAGGTCCCTTCTGCTCCCCCGGGCGTGCCCAGCACTAAGCTTTCCCAGATGCTAGTCTCCCACCTCCAGAGACAGACCTTCTTCTGTCAAAGGCCTGGGACAGACTGCCTGCTTGCTCCCTGAGCAGCCTTTTTATAGGGCTGAGCCTGGCCCTGATTGGCTGTCTCCAATCTGGGCCCTGATTGGCTCCCAATAAGCCCTTTTCTTATTGGCTGTTCGTCTCTGCAGGCCCACTGGCCTGCTGCAGCTCCCTCTAGCATGGGGGTGGGGCAGACGCCCCACCACGAGGACCAATTCCCAACTAAATCATCCCAGCCAGGGCTTTGTCAAGCCTGACCTTAAAAACCTCTAAGGAAGGAGATTCCACCACCTCCCTAGGTAACACATTCCAGTGCTTCACCACCCTCCTAGTGAAAAAGTTTTTCCTAATATCCAACCTAAACCTCCCCCACTGCAACTTGAGACCATTACTCCTTGTTCTGTCCTCTGCTACCACTGAGAACAGTCTAGATCCATCCTCTTTGGAGCCCCCTTTCAGGTAGTTGAAAGCAGCTATCAAATCCCCCCTCATTCTTCTCTTCTGCAGACTAAACAATCCCAGTTCCTTCAGCCTCTCCTCATAAGTCATGTGCCCCAACCCCCTAATCATTTTTGTTGCCCTCCGCTGGACTCTTTCCAATTTTTCCACATCCTCCTTCTAGTGTGGGGCCCAAAACTGGACACAGTACTCCAGATGAGGCCTCACCAATACCGAATAGAGGGGAAGGATCACGTCCCTCGATCTGCTGGCAATGCTCCTACTTATACAGCCCAAAATGTCATTAGCCTTCTTGGCAACAAGGGCACACTGTCGACTCATATCCAGCTTCTCGTCCACTGTGACCCCTAGGTCCTTTTCTGCAGAACTTCTGCTTAGCCAGTCGGTCCCTAGTCTGTAGCAGTGCATGGGATTCTTCCGTCCTAAGTGCAGGACTCTGCACTTGTCCTTGTTGAACCTCATCAGATTTCTTTTGGCCCAATCTTCTCATTTGTCTAGGTCTCTCTGTATCCTATCCCTACCCTCCAGCGTATCTACCTCTCCCCCCAGCTTAGTGTCATCTGCAAACTTGCTGAGGGTGCAATCCACGCCATCCTCCAGATCATTAATGAAGATGTTGAACAAAACCATCCCCAGGACCGACCCTTGTGGCACTCCGCTTGATACCGGCTGCCAACTAGACATCGAGCCATTGATCACTACTGTAGTGAGGTGGTGTGGTTCCCCGCCACCCCGGAGAGGGACGAGTCCCGCTGGATGCCAAAGTGGGCGGAGCCAGTGGAGCCTGCGCCCGCCCCCCAGAGGTCAAAGCGCAGGACAGGAAGAATAAAAGCCCAACCCCAGAGTTCACAAGGAGCCTGGC
>NW_020664540.1:19399917-19408405 GCF_002925995.2 Terrapene triunguis | reverse complement strand
CCAGAGATGAGCAGAGCTTTTGGCAGTGGGAGTTGTTCTACTGCACAAGTATTGGAGGAGGGGGTTGTCAAGCATACCAGGAGTAGAGGGGGGCCAAGTACGTTATGAGCTACGATAAACGCACAGAGGCATATCAGTGACTGTTTGTATCAGCTCATTTGACTTGGGCTGTCTTGCCTCTAACAGGTCAATGGTTAATACACTTCAGGCAGGAAGCCAGTCGAGAGCTCGACATAGTTTGGTTGAGCAGCCGTGGTCACACACACTGATGCCTGGAGCGGGGAGTTGCAGGCTAGAGCTACCCTGCAGTTGTCCCAACTTGCAGCTTATGCCCAAGTGTTCTGGGCTCTGTGAAGGGGAGGCCCCTGGGGGAAGGGGTGGCTTTTTCTGGGACAGTAGAATTCCCACACCCACAGCAACAGGTGTCTCTGCTCAGCTCCTTCATGCTATCAGCCAGGATTGAGCTAGAAGAATAATACTGAGAAGTGCTAGGTGCAGCAGCTGCATTTACATTGGCCTCGAGGGAACGGCTGTCCACACCAGACCTAGACAGGATGGGGACTGGCCAGCGAGACAGGGAGTCCAGTACAGCTTAGCCTGAAGTTGGTGCTAATTCTGAAACTAGAGGGTGACGCATTGCCTGGCGTCTGAACAATTCAAGGTCGACATCTCTCTCCGAGTTCCTGCACCCCTCAAGCCGTCACGGCCTCAGCTAATCCAACGCTCCCTGCATGGTCATGACTGACAAAGTGCCTTGAAAATTAAAGGAAAAGAAAGTGAAATCAACTTTGAGTTCCAAGCTGGTGGGTTCAGATAGAATTCTCACAGACTCTTCCCATTGCAATTCTGTAGCAGACGTGATTCGCGGATATTAATCATTGCAGACTAGGCTTTTTTCTTACATACCGTTTTGGTGCCCGCATCTTCCGGTCCCACCCAAAAGAACTTCCCCAATGCCGTCTCCCTCCACCTGCAGCAGCAGCTTTGCATTGCCAGCAGTGCTTAGGAGATCAGGCATGCCCTGCAGTACAGTGTCAACTTAGGGTTGCTGCCTGTCCAGGTTCATAGAATCATAGAATATCAGGGTTGGAAGGGACCTCAAGAGGTCATCTAGTCCAACCCCCTGCTCAAAGCAGGACCAATTCCCAACTAAATCATGCCAGCCAGGGCTTTGTCAAGCCTGACCTTAAAAACCTCTAACCCTAAGTTTTCCCAGGCTTGTCCCATTCGTGCAGTGGCTGTGCTGGGAGATCCATCAGGGTGCTCGGTAGATGCTATCAGCTGACCGGTGTTAGAGGCTCAGGATTGTCCCGGGCATCCTGTTTTTCACACCTCGGAGGTAGCTGCCCTGCCCTAGAGTGGAGCTGGGGTGGAAGAGTCAAAGGCCACTTATCCCCTCTGCCCAAGATCCTGGAGCTTCCAAGGGAGACCCGAGGAGATGTGGGGGACATGCTGGGGCAGTCAAAGACCGAATGGTCTGAAAGCTTCCCTACCAGTCATGACAAATCCATGCGTTCCTCCTGCACCCCTCGTTAAGGGTCAGTAATGTCAAGGGTCTAGAACAGGGTTTGCTGTTCAGGACACACAGGCTAACGCCCATCCTGCTGGGCTGTGGAAAGGATTATCTGACTCCCAGAACATGGCCTGGCTGCATCAGAGCACAATCTTCTGTTACCCCGGGATAAAGTCATGGCCTCATTCGAGACCCTGGGTGCTTCTCCCGGTGCCTGCACTGGGGAGATATGCTTCCTGCTCACACCACCACACTCCTGGGTACCAGCCTCTCAGAACCCCAGCAGCACAGGGGACAGCATAGCTCTCAAATACCCCGATGTATCCAAAACTACATAGACTTCAAAGAGCTACCCTTGGTGCCCAGAATTGATTGCCAATGCAAAATGAGAGCAGACTGGAACTCCCTTAAGGGGCTGGGCTTCATGCTGCGTCTGGAAAGTAAAATAAATAAATAAATAATGGGGCCATTTCCCAAGACACCCTGGAGAGAGGCACGAATGTGCAAAAGCACGTAAAGGAGGTTTGAGGGACTTCCCAGCTGATCACGTGATTATCAACATCTCAGTAGCCCAAACTGGCTTGGTCTCGCATTGGAATCATAGAAGGGCAAAATCAAAAAGCCACAGAAGCTTCCCATTACATAGACAACGTGACGGATCCTGAATACAAAAGATCAAAGGCTGACCCCAGAACAGGAGCACAGGTGAAATATGGCCGATGGCGAGCAACCCTCAGTCCCTTCGTTCTCTTCTTGCATTGAAATCGGAAGGTGCAGCTTCCTTTCCCTAAGCCCGGTTTGGAAAGGAAACGGTGTCCCCGTGCCGTGCGGCAGAGGGTGGGAAAAGGGGAAAGTGAAGTGGCTGAACAGTTGAAATCTGAATTTTGTTAATCTGAATGCCCAGCAACAATCATGGTTTTAGCATATGCTGATGGGCGTGGGTGAAACTCTAACGGGTTAGGTGCTAAAACCAGACAGACTGATGGACGTGTGTCTCGGGTAGCTGTGGGCAGGGACTGAGTGGCTGGCCTAGCTAGGCAAGGACTAGGGCTCTAGGAATCAGATCCTTCTAGTCTGTTCACAGAATTACAAGCTTCTCCGCGTGACCAAGGTGCGTCCTTATGTTTGAAAAGTGACTACACTTCCAAAGTGAACTGTGCGTTGTGTTGTGTTTGCTTTCTCACCCGCTTGCCCAGGCGCATGCCCCAGAAGAACCTTTTGGGATTGGGGAAACCCTGCAGCCTGGCTGTACTTCACCCTGCAGGAGGCATTGGGGGAAGCTGCAGTGTAGACACAGCACTCAGCCAATTTAATGACAAACTCAGTTCACCCTTCCCCGGGTCCTGTTTTTGCCAGTGTAGGCAAGGCCTACAGGAAATGCCAATGGACTTTTGTAGTGAATAGGGACAGAAAATAAGCCACAAAATGCTATGCAACTAGAGATGAACAAACTGTCTGAAGCGAGAGGGATTTAAATAAAGTATTTTGCATTTTTCCTCCTCTTTCTGAATCTTCCCTGAATAGACTTTGATTTTTATAATTTGATGGAAATTTGCAATCGCTGAACCAATACTTTGTGAACATATTTCATCCTCTGGCTTGTTCACCGACTATTCACTAGTCCAGGCACGTGACTGGGCACCTAAGTCACATGGTATTAGTTTGGCATCCTGATTGGACCACTGAGACATCTTCAAACAGAGAAAGGGGAATGAGATTGCAAGGCCTCCGGGAGACCACCCGCATGGAAACCTTTGTGCAAACACATTTGCACAATTATTTGACCTTCCATGAACATCTGTGTGACAAAAGAGCCACTTTTTAATGTTAGAAACAAATCCAGACAATCACTAGTGCCATCAAAGTTCAACTGCAGATTTTACCCAATCATTTAACCATAGAAATCTGGCTAGATCGTCAGGCTCAACGGGTAGTGATCAATGGCTCCATGTCTAGTTGGCAGCCGGTTTCAAGCGGAGTGCCCCAAGGGTCGGTCCTGGGGCCGGTTTTGTTCAGTATCTTCATTAATGATCTGGAGGATGACGTGGACTGCACTCTCAGCAAGTTTGCAGATGACACTAAACTGGGAGGAGTGGTAGATACGCTGGAGGGTAGGGATAGGATACAGAGGGACCTAGACAAATTAGAGGATTGGGCCAAAAGAAATCTGATGAGGCTCAACAAGAACAAGTGTAGAGTCCTGCACTTAGGACGGAAGAATCCTATACACTGCTACAGACTAGGGACCGAATGGCTAGGCAGCAGTTCTGCAGAAAAGAACATAGGGATTACAGTGGATGAGAAGCTGGATATGAGTCAACAGTGTGCTCTTGTTGCCAAGAAGGCTAACGACATTTTGGGCTGTATAAGTAGGAGCATTGCCAGCAGATCGAGGGACGTGATCGTTCCCCACTATTCGGCATTGGTGAGGCCTCATCTGGAGTACTGTGTCCAGTTTTGGGCCCCACACTACATGAAGGATGTGGAAAAATTGTAAAAAGTCCAGCAGAGGGCAACAAAAATTATTAGGAGGATGGAGCACCTGACTTATGAGGAGAGGCTGAGGGAAATGGAATTGTTTAGTCTGCAGAAGAGAAGAATGAGGGGGGATTTGATAGCTGCTTTCAACTACCTGAAAGGGGGTTCCAAAGAGGATGGATCTAGACTGTTCTCAGTGGTGGCAGATGACAGAACAAGGAGCAATGGTCTCAAGTTGCAGTGGGGGAGGTCTAGGTTGGATATTAGGAAACACTATTTCACTAGGAGGGTGGTGAAGCACTGGAATGGGTTCCCTAGGGAGGTGGTGGAATCTCCTTCCTTAGAGGTTTTTAAGGTCAGGCTTGACAAAGCCCTGGCCGGGATGATTTAGTTGGGGATTGGTCCTGCTTTGAGCAGGGGGTTGGACTAGATGACCTCCTGAGGTCCCTTCCAACCCTGATATTCTATGATTCCTGCAGCATTTACCCAGCTCTTTATGGATTAGTAAAACCGACTCAGATGAAATTATTCATGGAGCTTTCTAAACTTACTCTCAACTTCACACCCTTGGATCCTTCTCAATCCTTGCAAAGCTCAAGAGGCTGTGATTGTCCCCAGGGGATCCACTTTCATCAATGGTGACAGTGTTAAATTTCAAGATGCGGTGAAAATTTTGAGGGGGAAATCTGTAAAACACTGGCATTTGATATTCCTTTTGCCCTACTTACGGAGATCTTGGGAGTATTTCCAAACATGCCCCTCATGGGCCTGTAGAGAGACAGATCTATGCTGATTACTACAGCAAAAAGCACAGTTATTGTGAAATGGAAGAGGAAAATGCATCCTTGAGGGCAGGGACCTGTGTGTTATGGCTCCGGACAAACATGTAGATTTTCACACCACAAGAGCACACTCATTGAGCCTTGGAGAAGAGCGCGCCACAGGCCCACTCCCACAATGGGGCACACGTAGCGGGGTCTGCAGGACTGGGCCAGAGTCAGCAAACCCAAACACAACAAAGGTGAAATTCTCAAAAGCGCCTATGTGATTTAGGAACCCCAGAACCCATTGTCAAAACTGGCGTAGGTTCTGAGGAGCCCAAGTCCCATTGAAAGTCAGACCCAGGTTCCTAACTCACTTAGATGCTTTTGAAAATTTACCCTACGGCAGGGATTTTAAACCAGGAACCGGAAAATGCCCGAGGAGGGTTTGGGCCTAGCAGCCAAAAGGCTGAGGGCTAGAGAGCAGATGTAGGGGGAGAAAAAGCTCAGGCCTGAGTTGTTTTCTGTCAATAAATGAGATCCCAGGAGAAGGGGTGCCATTGGACCAGAAAACTGATGTGGCGTTCATTTAAGAAGCCTCTAGAAGACGGACACTGTGGCCAGTTGCCAGTAGAACGTCTTCATGCCATGCGGAGGCTCTCAGGTGACAGCCCAGTCACAGGCCATAAAGGGGAAAAACACTCTTGGGTCTCTAGAAATAAGAGACTCTTGGGTTTGGTGTAGGTTTGACTAGCTCTAGAAGGGCTAGATCCAGAGCTGACTGAAGTCAATGGAACTCCTGCCAATGGGCTTTGGATCTGGTCCCAGATGGGTACCACCGCAGGCGCTGACCTGTTTTTGCTGGTAGTGCTGCTGATCCCTGCAGGTTCAGTGCTGGGGGATGGGGTAAATTCCTCCCGCCCGTCCCCACCCATCATGGACCTGCCTGATCTGCAGCATCTCCTTCAAGATCCCAGCCCCATGGACTCCCAGAGCTACGCCTGACTCCACATCCCTATGGCAGAGGTGAGACGCATGTGCAGAAAGTCCTCTCCCAGCACGGATCAGGGGAACATTAATTGAGCTTGAGCCCCCACACAGACCCTCCATCTCATACCTATTACCCCCCTGTGAGATGTGCACATGCAGCCTATACCAGCAGTGACTGATGCATTAAGAAACACACCCAGAAACAGAATTCCGTTCCTCTTGTGAGTGGCGAACCAAGTTCTCCTAGTTCCTCTTTGCAGTTGTACCAAAGGAGGATGTTGGATGGAGCATCTTCATGAAGGACGTCAGAAGACAGGCTTCCCAGTCTGGGACAGACACAATGGTTTTATGGACAGAAACGACAGCGCTGTTAACCTGCTGCCCTCTCGTCTCTTTCCGATTCTCTCCCGTGAGAGTGTTTTAGCTCCATACGGGAAGTGATGTCGGCGTTTGTGGTGGTCTGTACCAGAAGCTCTCTCTCTCCTTCCTTGGGCACATCTGGCAGGTGCCTGCATTGCTCTTAAATGAGCTAGACATAACAGTACAGCCACAAGCTACCAGAACAAAAAGATATTAAATTCGTAACCATCTGAATGTATCCTCCTGACTTTCGGAGGTAAGTGTGTGCACCTCTGACCTCTCAAACTGAACTCGCATTCTGAGAGAGCACCTTTACTTATTTTCATGGGTGTGCATCCAGGTACAGTCTACGTAAACTGCACATGCAAATAAAAAGGTGAATACTTGCTACTATTATTATTTGTCAACAGCTATTGAGCGCTGTTAAGATGAGTATCCGTGTTCGTTGATCTGCGAGGGAGATACTGACTGAAGTAATACTAAAGTCAACATTTTCCTCAAATGGCAAATCCTGATGCTCACTGAAAAATAAGGCCCTGTTGTTGCGGTGGGATTAACAAGCGTCCCCGTACCTGTCGGCATGGACCAAACGCTAAGGCCATATATGCATTGCCCGTTAATACCTGGCTCTTTTCATTGGCAGATTTCAAAACACTTTACAAAGGTGGGCAGGATCATTATCCCTATTTTACAGTTGGGGAAACTGAGGCAGAGAGCGGCAAAGTGACTTTTCCAAGGTCACCCAGTAGGTCAGTGCTCTATCTACTATGCCACATGGATATAACTTACCAGCTTCAAAAAGATCTGGAGATCTCCAGAATTTCCTTTGAAACTACAATGCTGAAGAACCCAGAAGCAGATGTTGTTGGACCTCTATTCTCCCAGGCCTCTCCCCGGGGTAGGGGAAGGTGTGGGGGAGGGACAATTTGCTTTTTGTAGCAGGGCCAAGTTTTTTGGACTTTGGAAAGACCAGGTTTAGTGGATCGTTTTATCCTGCCCCTGCGCTCGGAGCACGGCCTGGGCACATTGTATTTCTTCTGCTTTATGAGCAACAAAAGCAGTCTCTGCCAATCAGCCAATCTGATATCTAACACATCCAGTGAGCATAAGTGTTCTCTCGGCTGTGAATGGCCTCCCAGCTTTGATACGGCTGGAGCTCACAGGAACATTGGTTTTTAAACACACGGATATGCCACTTCTAGCTTGCTTTTTTATGAAAATAGAAGTGGAAATCAGCAGCTGTTTAATTCTCCTGAGTTCGTTTTGGTTAAACTATTTCTTTAGAATTTTTTACTGATCTCCTATCACACTCTCCCCCAGAACCCTTTATTTCCAGCAGTGAATAATAAATGTGCAAGATTCAGTCGTGTTGTAGTAAAAAAATCAGAACTAAAGAGCTTCTTAGTACTATTTTAAAAGGAACATTTTGGTGCTTGTATCACAAACACGTTCTACGAGCAATGAACAGCTGCCACTTCGGGTTCCCTGCCTTTTATAAAGCCATTTCCGATGGCCACATGGGACTAGCTATAGTGGAGGTAAAACTTTGCCACGTCTACACTACCCGCCGGATCGGTGGGTAGTAATCGATCTATCGGGGATCGATTTATCACGTCTCAGCTAGACGTGATAAATCGATCCCCGAATCGACGCCCGTACTCCACCTCGGCAGGAGAAGTAAGCGGAGTCAACGGGGGAGCCACAGCGGTCGACTTGCCGCCGTGAGGACGGCCAGGTAAGTCGAACTAAGATACTTCGACTTCAGCTATGCGAATAGATCTCCCCCCAGTGTAGACCAGCCCTTAGTGAGGAAACCTGTCACCCTTCCCCCCACACAGGGCCAGGCTAAGGAGAAATGGGCAAGCAATCCTGGTGCGGGTGATATTTAATCATAAGGAGGCAGCACAAGGGAACATTTCTGCTCGCACGGTACTTTTACTTTGTACAGTCCTTGTATCCTGCTAGTCACATGCATCTTCTCTGGGGAGCAGGGCCGGTGCAACCACTAGGCGGCCGCCTAGGGCGCCTAGTGGTTGAGGGCGCCTAAAAGCCCGCTCAGGCAAGGAGGTGGAGTGGAGGTGATTTGGGGGGGGTATGCGGGGGGGGCCGCCCACAGTAACAGGGAGAGGGGCGCACAGGGGAACCAACCGCTCCCCGCCCCAGATCACCTCCACTCTGCCTCCTCCGCTGAGCACACAGCCCCTGCTCTAATTCTCCCCCAGTCGGCGTCGCAAGCCTGGGGGGGAGGAGAATTAGAGCGGCACTGGCGTGCTCAGCGGAGGAGGCAGAGCGGAGGTGAGCTGGGGCAGGCTCCCCAGGCAGGGTTTGCTGCTGCAGAGGGGGGCTCCCCGGGTGGGGTTAGCTGCCGCGGGGGGGGGGGGGTGGC
>NW_020664540.1:19392605-19399817 GCF_002925995.2 Terrapene triunguis | reverse complement strand
GGGGGGGGGGGGGGGGGTTAGCTGCCGGGTGGGGTTAGCTGCCGTGGAGGTGGGGCTCCCCGGGCGGGGTTAGCTGCAGAGCGGGGGTAGCTGCAAAGGGCGGGCTCCCTGGGCGGGCTCCCCGGGGGGGTGGCGGGCTGGGTTAGCTGCCGCGGGGGTGGCTCCTCTGGTGGGAGGGGTGGGTGGGCGTGGTTAGCTGCCGCGGGGGGGGCGGCGGGCAGGGTTAGCTGGGTGGGGGGGGCGCAAGGTGGAAGTTTCGCGCACCGGCCCTGCTGGGGAGGAGTTAAACTCAAAACCTCAGCCTCACTCCCACTCCAGCCTACCTCCCCGCTGGGGTGGGTTTGACAAAAATCTGTTCCCTCACCATAATGTAGGTAGGTGGCAAGTTGTAATTACTGCTACAGCTGAACTGCACACAGCCAGTCTGCACCAAAACATCCTATTAACACGGTTATCCATCTTCCCCATCTCTCGTCTTTTAACCTGTACCCTGCTTGGGGCATGGACTGTCCTTTACTAAGTGTCTAGTACCATGGGGCCCTGCTGGAGGCCTTTAGGCATTGCTAGAATTTGAATGTTAAATTAATAATGGTAACGGTGACATGTATATTTACTGTTTGTACAGCTCCAGAGAACACAAAGCACCGTAGAATGGATAAAGCGTTTCTGATGCCAGAAGCTGGACCTGGGAACAAAGTTCCCACTGGCTCTAAGAGCGTGGGAAATGCAGGGCAACAGAGTGAAATAAAATACAGCAAAAGCCCTACCAGAGCGCTAAGCAACTGACAATGGAGTATGACTGACTCACCTGAGAGGACAAGATACTGCACGTGTCAGCAAAATGAGCAGGGCCTGGGATGTTGCCCTACCGAGTGAAGCGGAGCTCCGCTTTTCAAGTGTTCGTACCTAACACCAGCTCCATACTTAGACCTCTTACCAAGCGGCTTAATGATCAAAAGTGCCGAGCACCACAGCTCGCAACAGACCGAGCAAAACAAGTGTCTGGGGTTTGAATTGGGAATTCAGCTCCTGTCTAGGCGAGGGGACTCTGCGCTGACAGGAGAACTCCTGCTGCGGAGCCAGCCCACTGGCTGAGAGAGCAGAAGAGGGGCGGACGGCTGGTCAGACTGATTCTGCTAATTGACATTTTGAACAAGAGTTTGTTAGAGACTCAATGGCCTCATTCCTTCATTTAAGGTGTTCGTGCTCACACACGTCCCTGAGACCTCCTGGAGGCCAGTCAGACAAACTAAGGGAAACAAATGACTTGCCCAAGTGTGTTCAGTGTTAATAAAAATATACTAAAGATACCTTTGGGGCCCATTCAGCCATCTAGTTTGTTTCTTGCTCACTCAGATCATTTTTTGCATGGACTATCTGCCTTCTGCAGACCAAAAAAGATGCACAAATATAAATTTCTAAATTCTTCCAGAAAATAACCCCATTATTTCATAAGCTTGATAAAAGGTATTTTTGATCTATATATCCACATAAAGGCTAACCCATTTTCAGGATTAAACAGGAAGACAGAAATAACTCTGTAGCTTCCAGCTAGCAAAGAATGTATTATTCAGTTCATTAATCAAAATCTAGGTCAGTTGTCAAACATACATAACGTGAAGAAGCAGCAAAATTAAAATTCTCTGAATAAGAGTGACCATGTGGGAATTTTTTGTTTTGTTTAAGATTCAAGAGTAGCCTCCCAATGATTTCAGTGCAACGTTAGCAAATTTGGGTTCTTTGCTACAAATGAAGCTTTTTTAATGTGACCATAACAGCAACAAAGTCCATTTCACGACCTTAGTACAGGATCTGAGAGACTCTCCTGTAGATCATCATCTCTCCTAAAAAGCCTCAGGCTGTGGCGCACGATATGCTGATTCGATTAAACTAATGAGGAAAAGGGTTCTGAAAGGATCACTGCTCGCTCCGGTCAGAGGCAGTGGCTTCTTGGCTCAGGTCCCTGGAGAAAAAAGTGCTGCTCCTCTGGGGGAAATGGGAGAGATGGAACAGGCTGGGACAGGAGGGGTTGGTGACTCCCCAGGAAGGAAGATGCAGCTCACAGCAGTAGACAAATCATTTACTATTATTGCATTGTCACACCAGGGTCACGGACAAGCACGTGCTCAGCAGGCAACGTGTGCAAAGAAACGCCAGCCAGTCACGTGGAGGTTAGTACATATATGGCCTGACAGACAGAGCCCAGGAGCTATTCATGGGACTACCACGCACTCAGTCTAAAGGGCCAGAACTGCTAGGGGCCATAGCTGTTGATTCACTACTGCAGCAGCAAGCCGCAGGGCCAGGGGGCAGGGGAGGAGCGCTCACCGATGCACACGAGGCGTTATGGTAGTACAGGCGGCTAGAAGCAATGGCTGTCAGCGTGGGGCTGCTTGGTTCAGGGCCCGCTGGCTGAGAAATGGGAATGTGGGGCTACCTCGTTCTGCTGCCTTTCGTGGGCATGCTGCCCTGGCTGGTAGCTGCTCCAGCACCCTTGCACCTCTGCTGTTTGTGGTCAGTCACTATGTTTAACCCAACCCTAGAACACCCCTCTTTCCTCTCTCTCCCACGTGCCAGCGACTCTTGCCTTCTTCACCTCAATTCCTGGAAAAATCATGGAGCAGGTCCTCGAGGAATCAATTCTGAAGCACTTAGAGGAGAGGAAAGTGATCAGGAACAGTCAGCATGGATTCACCAAGGGCAAGTCATGCCTGACTAACCTAATTGCCTTCTATGACGAGATAACTGGCTCTGTGGATGAGGGGAAAGCAGTGGATGTGTCATTCCTTGACTTTAGCAAAGCTTTCGATACGGTCTCCCACAGTATTCTTGCCAGCAAGTTAAAGAAGTATGGGCTGGATGAATGGACTATAAGGTGGATAGAAAGCTGGCTAGATCATCGGGCTCAACGGGTAGTGATCAATGGCTCCATGTCTAGTTGGCAGTCGGTTTCAAGCAGAGTGCCCCAAGGGTCGGTCCTGGGGCTGGTTTTGTTCAATATCTTCATTAATGATCTGGAGGATGGCATGGACTGCACTCTCAGCAAGTTTGCAGATGACACTAAACTGGGAGGAGTGGTAGATACGCTGGAGGGTAGGGATCGGATGCAGAGGGACCTAGACAAATTAGAGGATTGGGCCAAAAGAAACCTGATGAGGTTCAACAAGGACAAGTGCAGAGTCCTGCACTTAGAATGGAAGAATCCCATTCACTGTTACAGACTAGGGACCGAATGGCTAGGAAGCAGTTCTGCAGAAAAGGATCAAGGGGTTACAGTGGACGAGAAGCTGGATATGAGTCAACAGTGTGCCCTTGTTGCCAAGAAGGCTAATGACATTTTGGGCTGTATAAGTAGGGGCATTGCCAGCAGATCGAGGGACGTGATCGTTCCCCTCTATTCGATATTGGCGAGGCCTCATCTGGAGTACTGTGTCCAGTTTTGGGCCCCACACTACAAGAAAGATGTGGAAAAATTGGAAAGAGTCCAGCGGAGGGCAACAAAAATGATTAGGAGGCTGGAGCACATGACTTATGAGGAGAGGATGAGGGAACTGGGATTGTTTAGTCTGCAGAAGAGAAGAATGAGGGGGGATTTGATAGCTGCTTTCAACTACCTGAAAGGGGGTTCCAAAGAGGATGGATCTAGACTGTTCTCAGTGGTACCAGATGACAGAACAAGGAGCAATGGTCTCAAGTTGCAATGCGGGAGGTTTAGTTTGGATATTAGGAAACACTATTTCACTAGGAGGGTGGTGAAGCACTGGAATGGGTTCCCTAGGGAGGTGGTGGAATCTCCTTCCTTAGAGGTTTTTAAGACCCGGCTTGACAAAGCCCTGGCTGGGATGATTTAGTTGGGGATTGGTCCTGCTTTGAGCAGGGAGTTGGACTAGATGACCTCCTGAGGTCCCTTCCAACCCTGATATTCTATGATTTGAGGCCTCAGCCAAAGCCCACAGAAATCTGGGGGAACATTGACTTCAATGGGCTTTGATCAGGCCCTGCCGGTTCTGCTGTCTCACGCACACACGCAGCGTCCTCTGGAAGATGCGCTGCTTGGCTTGGTCTCCACTCACAGGGGTAGTGGGATAGTCGCATTCGTGGGACTCT
The DNA here is from genome assembly GCF_002925995.2 of Terrapene triunguis. Lineage (NCBI taxonomy): Eukaryota > Metazoa > Chordata > Testudines > Emydidae > Terrapene > Terrapene triunguis. The sequence continues at coordinate 19,395,710 of NW_020664540.1, read as the reverse complement.
CCCTCTCTGTCGCACTCGCACAGGCGTTGCACGGCCCTTCTGCCAGTGCTGCCACGTGAACCGAGGATCAGGTACAAGCCCCCCGGATGAGTCTCTGCTGCACCCTGTAAAGTTCCAAGCGGCTGCCCCTTCTCCTAGGGAAGGCAGTGTCCAAGCCTTTCTTTGGGAGTTCGGAGCTTCCCGGAAGTCAGGCTGTTCTCACCGAGTGAAATCCAGCTTAATTGGACCGTGTTCTGCAGGTCCACAGCAGCCTGCGATCAGACACCCGCAGCACCATAAGAACATAGAACATAAGAACATAAGAACGGACGTACTGGGCCAGAGCAAAGGTCCATCCAGCCCAGTATCCTGTTTACCGACAGTGGCCAATGCCAGGTTCCCCAGAGGGAGTGGACCAACAGGTAATGATCAAGTGATCTCTCTCCTGCCATCCATCTCCACCCTCTGATAAACAGAGGCTAGGGACACCATTCCTTATCCATCCTGGCTAATAGCCATTAATGGACTTAACCTCCATGAATTTATCCAGTTCTCTTTTAAACGCTGTTATAGTCCTAGCCTTCACAACCTCCTCAGGTAAGGAGTTCCACAAGTTGACTGTGCCCTGCGTGAAGAAGAACTTCCTTGTATTTGTTTTAAACCTGCTGCCTATTAATTTCATTTGGTGACCCCTAGCTCTTGTATTATGGGAATAAGTGAATAACTTTTCCTTATCCACTTTCTCCACATCACTCATGATTTTATATACCTCTATCATATCCCCCTTAGTCTCCTCTTTTCCAAGCTGAAGAGTCCTAGCCTCTTTAATCTCTCCTCATATGGGACCCGTTCCGAACCCCTAATCATTTTAGTTGCCCTTTTCTGAACCTTTTCTAGTGCCAGTATATCTTTTTTGAGATGAGGAGACCACATCTGTATGCAGTATTCAAGATGTGGGCATACCATCAATTTATATAAGGGCAATAATATATTCTCAGTCTTATTCTCTATCCCCTTTTTAGTGATCCCTAACATCCTGTTTGCTTTTTGGACCGCCTCTGCACACTGCGTGGACATCTTCAGAGAACTATCCACGATGACTCCAAGATCTTTTTCCTGACTTGTTGTAGCTAAATTAGCCCCCATCATATTGTATGTATAGTTGAGGTTATTTTTTCCAATGTGCATTACTTTTCATTTATCCACATTAAATTTCATTTGCCATTTTGTTGCCCAATCACTTAGTTTTGTGAGATCTTTTTGAAGTTCATCACAGTCTGCTTTGGTCTTAACTATCTTGAGCAGTTTAGTATCATCTGCAAACTTTGCCACCTCACTGTTTACCCCTTTCTCCAGATCATTTATGAATAAGTTGAATAGGATTGGTCCGAGGACTGACCCTTGGGGAACACCACTAGTTACCCCTCTCCATTCTGAGAATGTACCATTAATTCCTACCCTTTGTTCCCTGTCTTTTAACCAGTTCTCAATCCATGAAAGGACCTTCCCTTTTATCCCATGACAACTTAATTTACTTAAGAGCCTTTGGTGAGGGACCTTGTCAAAGGCTTTCTGGAAATCTAAGTACACTATGTCCACTGGATCCCCCTTGTCCACATGTTTGTTGACCCCTTCAAAGAACTCTAATAGATTAGTAAGACACGATTTCCCTTTACAGAAACCATGTTGACTATTGCTCAACAGTTTATGTTTTTCTATGTGTCTGACAATTTTATTCTTAACTATTGTTTCGACTAATTTGCCCGGTACCGATGTTAGACTTACCGGTCTGTAATTGCCGGGATCACCTCTAGAGCCCTTTTTAAATATTGGCGTTACATTAGCTAACTTCCAGTCATTGGGTACAGAAGCCGATTTAAAGGACAGGTTACAAACCTTAGTTAATAGTTCCGCAACTTCACATTTGAGTTCTTTCAGAACTCTTGGGTGAATGCCATCTGGTCCCGGTGACTTGTTAATGTTAAGTTTATCAATTAATTCCAAAACCTCCTCTAGTGACACTTCAATCTGTGACAGTTCCTCAGATTTGTCACCTACAAAAACCGGCTCAGGTTTGGGAATCTCCCTAACATCCTCAGCCGTGAAGACTGAAGCAAAGAATCCATTTAGTTTCTCCGCAATGATTTTATCGTCTTTAAGCGCTCCTTTTGTATCTCGATCATCAAGGGGCCCCACTGGTTGTTTAGCAGGCTTCCTGCTTCTGATATACTTAAAAAACATTTTGTTATTACCTTTGGAGTTTTTGGCTAGCCGTTCTTCAAACTCCTCTTTGGCTTTTCTTATTACATTCTTGCACTTAATCTGGCTGTGTTTATGCTCCTTTCTATTTGCCTCATTAGGATTTGACTTCCACTTTTTAAAGGAAGTCTTTTTATCTCTCGCTGCTTCTTTTACATGGTTGTTAAGCCACGGTGGCTCTTTTTTAGTTCTTTTACTGTGTTTCTTAATTTACATTGAAGTTGGGCCTCTATTATGGTGTCTTTAAAAAGCGCCCGTGCAGCTTGCAGGGATTTCACTTTAGTCACTGTACTTTTTAACTTCTGTTTAACTAACCCCCTCATTTTTGCATAGTTCCCCCTTTTAAAATTAAATGCCACAGTGTTGGGCTGTTGAAATGTTCTTCCCACCACAGGGATGTTGAATGCTATTGTATTATGGTCACTATTTCCAAGCGGTCCTGTTATAGTTACCTCTTGGACCAGCTCCTGCGCTCCACTCAGGACTAAATCTAGAGTTGCCTCCCCCCTTGTGGGTTCCCGTACCAGCTGCTCCATGAAGCAGTCATTTAAAGTATCACGAAATTTTATCTCTGCATTTCGTCCTGAAGTGAAATGTTCCCAGTCAATATGGGGATAATTGAAATCCCCCACTATTATTGGTTTCTTAATTTTGATAGCCTCTCTAATTTCCCTTAGCATTTCATCATCACTATCACTGTCCTGGTCAGGTGGTCTATAATAGATCCCTAATGTTATATTCTTATTAGAGCATGACATTTCTATCCATAGAGATTCTATGGAACATGTGGATTCACTTAAGATTTTTACTTCCTTTGATTCTACATTTTCTTTCACATATAGTGCCGCTCTCCCCCCACCCCCCCCC
>NW_020664540.1:19387774-19392505 GCF_002925995.2 Terrapene triunguis | reverse complement strand
CCCCCCCCCCCCCCCCCCCCCCCCCGCACGACCTGTTCTGTCCTTCCAATATATTATGTACCCCGGAATGATTGTGTCCCATTGATTGCTCTCAGTCCACCAGGTTTCTGTGATGCCTATTATATCAATATCCTCCTTTATCACGAGGCACTCTAGTTCACCCATCTTATTATTTAGACTTCTAGCATTTGTGTACAAGCACCTTAAAAACTTGTCACTGTTTATTTGTCTGCCCTTTTCTGATGTGTTAGATTCTTTTTTATGTGACTGTTTATCATCTGATCTGGCCCTTACATTATCCTCCTCCATCCTCTGCTCCTGACTATAACCTGGAGATTCTCTATCATTAGACTCTCCCCTAAGAGAAGTCTCTGTCCGATCCACAAGCTCCTCTGCAGCAGTTGGCTTTCCCCCATCTCCTAGTTTAAAAACTGCTCTACAACCTTTTTAAGGGCATCTTTGAAGAGTGCTTGCTCTGTGCTGCTGCTGTCACTGCAGGAGTCTGCATGCTGCAATACAGATCTCCTGCAAAACATGTCGGCTTTCAGCTGTCCCTAGTGGAGGGGACGTTCTCGCTTAGAGGAGCAGCTCCCCATTGGGCCATTTAGTTCTGCAGGGCCTCTCACAGTAATTACAGTCCTGGAGTATTTCTCCTGGGAACGCTTGTTACCGAGCGGCTAGGAGAGAAGAGTTAAGGAGGCAGCTGAGCCCTTCTCTCTGGCTCAAACTGGATGCAAAAGCTGAGCGTAGCCTCCTGCTGCTGCTTTCCGGGCTCTGTGGTGGCACAAAGGGCCCCAGCCAAAGGTGCTGGCAAAGACGGGTGCCCCAATCCCCTTTGGCAGCTGCAGGAGGACTGCACGGTGCATGGCCAACGCTGCGCAATACGCTGTGACACGGGGAGCGGGCAAGATGGGAATCGTTCAGAGATCTGACCAGAGACACACACCTCACTCCCTTCTAGGCCGGTCCCAGGTTAGTCCTGGGACAGCACCCAACCCTCCCAGTGACCGTGTCTCATCTTCCCCGGCCAAGTCAAGCTCCTCTCCATGCAGCCACCACCTCTCTCCACCCTCCTTCTATTGTTGCACCTTTGAATTTAATCACAACAACATCAGACTGGCCAGCTCAGTGGAATTATTCAACCAAAGCTCATTAGTGAGATGAATACAGCACTGCGAAGAAGACAGAAGGGACGTGTCCTTTATCACCCCTTGTGAAGGGCAGAGCGGTGGGCCCGGTCCCTTCCCGTGTACCTGGTGACTGGGAAAGAGCACTGCCAGCTGTCCAACTCCCCAAACCCCTTTCCTTTTGTAGGGAAACGCCTTCCCTCCAATTAATTTCACTCTGTTCTCTTCTTTTCCCTAACGACTTATGAAATTTCTTATGGTATCTCAGTTTACCTGACTGATAAGCTAAAGGGATTCCTAACCCAGCCATTATTACTGACAGACGTGGCAACTGGCACTTCTTAATGACCTACAAACATCTTTCATTCACCACAGAAAACATCGTCAATAAATACCCCTTATCCCTCTCAGAACATAACTGGATCGTAAGCTCCCTTTAGCAATTACTCAGTTTTCTTTGTTATCACATACTTCGGTCATTCGGAGGAGTTCCTTTCCTGGGCATCTGGTACTCACAGACTGAGAGGAGCAGGGGATAACTAGCTACCGTCCAATACTTAATGACATGTATTCCCGAGCACTGGTCCCACATTAAAACAGTTTTGGAACCAACACTGAGGGCTTAGAATTCACACACACTTTGGGCTGCTACAGACAGGATTCAGGGAGTGTCATCAATGTGCGAAGAACTGTAACACAAAGGTTAATATGGACGGACACTCCTTCTGTTCCCTTCTCCTGCTTTGCTCAGCACAGGCCAGAGGCTTAAAGCATTGTTAAAGTGTTCCTCCCCAGCAGAAATTCAACGGGAAGTATGTGCCCCCCTCCTTGTATCATCCTAAATCTCTCCACACCCTGTCTTCAGTGCCCCCACCTTTGCCAGGGTCTCTGTCCGCGCTGCTGGTGGGCGCCATAAGAAGGCACTGCCACCCTGGCCTATTTTCCAAGGCAGCTGCCTGCTTCCCAGCTGTGCCGCCCCAATGGTAGCACAGGTGCTGCATGAAGCCTACGACCACCTGCCACTTTCCAGCATGATGCAGCAGGAGTTTCCTGCAGTTAGGACTGGATTCGCCAGCTCTCCCCTACTTTGCTGGACTTCTGCTCGCCCCGCTGCCTCCCCCCAACAGGGCAGCCAGAAGGGAGAATGCTGGGGGCAGATTCGGTTCATAGAATATCAGGGTTGGAAGGGACCTCAGGAGGTCATCTAGTCCAACCCCCTGCTCAAAGCAGGACCAACCCCAACTAAATCATCCCAGCCAGGGCTTTGTCAAGCCGGGCCTTAAAAACCTCTAAGGAAGGAGATTCCACCACCTCCCTAGGGAACCCATTCCAGTGCTTCACCACCCTCCTAGTGAAATAGTGTTTCCTAATATCCAACCTAAACCTCCCCCACTGCAACTTGAGACCATTACTCCTTGTTCTGTCATCTGGTACCACTGAGAACAGTCTAGATCCATCCTCTTTGGAACCCCCTTTCAGGTAGTTGAAAGCAGCTATCAAATCCCCCCCTCACTCTTCTCTTCTGCAGACTAAATAATACCAGTTCCCTCAGCCTCTCCTCGTAAGTCATGTGCTCCAGACCCCTAATAATTTTTGTTGACCTCCACTGGACTCCCTCCAATTTTTCCACATCCTTCTTGTAGTCTGGGACCCAAAACTGGACACAGTACTCCAGATGAGGCCTCACCAATGTCAAATAGAGGGGAATGATCACGTCCCTCGATCTGCTGGCAATGCCCCTACTTATACAGCCCAAAATGCCGTTAGCCTTCTTGGCAACAAGGGCACACTGTCGACTCATAACCAGCTTCTCGTCCACTGTAACCCCTAGGTCCTTTTCTGCAGAACTGCTGCCTAGCCATTCGGTCCCTATTCTGTAACAGTGAATGGGATTCTTCCGTCTTAAGTGCAGGACTCTGCACTTGTCCTTGTTGAACCTCAGATTTCTTTTAGCCCAACCGTCTAATTTGTCTAGGTCCCTCTGTATCCTATCCCTACCCTCCAGCATATCTACCACTCCTCCCAGTTTAGTGTCATCTGCAAACTTGCTGAGAGTGCAGTCCACGCCATCCTCCAGATCATTAATGAAGATATTGAACAAAAACGGCCCCAGGACCGACCCTTGGGGCACTCCGCTTGAAACCGACTGCCAACTAGACATGGAGCCATTGATCACTACCCGTTGAGCCCGACGATCTAGCCAGCTTTCTATCCATCTTACAGTCCATTCATCCAGCCCATACTTCTTTAACTTGCTAGCAAGAATACTGTGGGAGACCGTATCAAAAGCTTTGCTAAAGTCAAGGAATAGCAAGTCCACTGCTTTCCCCTCATCCACAGAGACAGTTATCTCGTCATAGAAGGCAATTAGGTTAGTCAGGCATGACTTGCTCTTGGTGAATCCATGCTGACTGTTCCTGATGACTTTCCTCTCCTCTAAGTGCTTCAGAATTGTTTTCTTGAGGACCTGCTCCATGATTTTTCCGGGGACTGAGGTGAGACTGTCTGGCCTGTAGTTCCCCGGATCCTCCTTCTTCCCTTTTTTAAAGATGGGCACTACATTAGCCTTTTTCCAGTCATCCGGGACCTCCCCTGATCGCCATGAGTTTTCAAAGATAATGGCCAATGGCTCTGCAATCACATCCGTCAACTCCTTTAGCACCCTCGGATGCAGCGCATCCGGCCCCATGGACTTGTGCTTGTCCAGATTTTCTAAATAGTCCTGAACCACCTCTTTCTCCACAGAGAGCTGGTCACCTCCTCCCCATACTGTGCTGCCTTGTGCAGCAGTCTGGGAGCTGACCTTGTTTGTGAAGACAGAGGCAAAAAATCATTGAGTACATTAGCTTTTTCCACATCCTCTGTCACTAGGTTGCCTCCATCATTCAGTAAGGGGCCCACACTTTCCTTGACTTTCTTCTTGTTGCTTACATACTTGAAGAAACCCTTCTTGTTACTCTTAACATCTCTTGCTAGCTGCAACTCCAAGTTATCACTAGCTTCCCTTGTGCAAGAGGTCAGAAGGTGGGAAAGGTCCAGCTGCTTCCCTATACCGACCACGGGAGCTCACAGCACCACTGTGGGCATGAAGGACAGGGGCTGGAGAGTCCATGCCTGGCTGGTGCTGAGCGCCCCCTTTGAGATGAGCCCAGGGGTGTAAAGATGGAGAAGAGCAGTTTTCTGTTCCTCGAAAGCCACTTCCCCGGCAGAAGCTTGTTTCCAGGGGGTCTTCTCAGCCAGCAATCAGCAATACATCAGGATTTCAGAACTTGATTGGCACCTCATTTAAGGTTCACCTCCCAGAAATGGTTTGGCCAAATCACTCAAATTGTCCACTAGCCACAGATGCAAAACAGGAAGCAGTAAGGGCCCTTTCAAAGGCTTTCAGAGTGAAGTCCAAGCCAGGCTGACAATAGAAGGCACATCTCACCTTAACTGTGGAGGATCTGCCACTTGGCCCCAATATTGGTGAATGGTGGATTTCCGTCTCACTCCCGGCTGAGGATTCCTGTGCTTAGCCCTATTAAACTAATACATTTAAAATGCAAAGGCTAGTTAGCTTTTGCCTGCCACTGCAGTTCCCATTTTAAAGCATGATTTAGCT